>NW_028274813.1:129637125-129796054 GCF_037043125.1 Eumetopias jubatus
ACATACTGTGTGCTCTTCAGAGCACGGTAGTTATAAGATCTTACTTGTGGTCTTATTTGATCCTAATTTAATAACACCTTATGCTACCATAAGTTGCTGTGGTTTATGCAACACTTCGGATTACTTCCTTCAGGACAAATTTATGAGGCAGGTGGAATTAGGCCCCCTCTGCAGGTGAATGAACTTGGTCTTAGTGAATTTATGTGACCTTCCGAAGGTAATATGCCAGTCGGCAGCAACACCGAACACCAATGTTAACCTCTTCTCTTACATCTAAATCCAGTGCTTTTCCCAGCAGGCTGGGAGCTCAGTGGGCTAAGTGCCACCATTCATGGGCTTTTCACGTGCTGGAGAGGAGAGCCCTGAGCAGGGATGAAATCACTTTGCCTGCCAAAGGTCATTTGTGATGGAGTCCAAGAAGCCACTTTTCCTGACTCCTTGTCCAGTGCTGCTTCCAGGTCCCCAGGAAGCCGTGAGGGGGAATGAGGGAGGATGGGAGAGAGTTTGTGATCATAGGAAAAGAATGTGAATCCCATCCTCCTGTATATGTCATCATGAGGCATAAAATAAAATAGTGGCAAAAAAGTCTCTACTACTCGTCTGTTTCATTTATGAAATCTATTGCCTAACCATCCTTCTATATTATTGCAGTATTTGTATGTGGAATGTGTCTACCCTGTGAAAGCAGTAATTTTGTATTCAAGACATGATGGGTAATTATATACAGGAGTTGCACTTGAATTTCCTATCTACTGACAGAAATGATGGAGTCAAGTCACAGCCTTTCCATGAAACACATTTGTTTTCCTTTCCAATTAGAGTCTTCTGAACGAGATTCAAGGGTCGCTCTAGACTGACAGAGAAAACGGTGACTCTGGAATTAGTTCTGTCACACGCAGGAGGGACTTGCATCCCTTGCTGTCAATGTGCATTCAGATGGAAAAGCATATCTATAGGAGATGTAGCGACTCCGGGTGACAAGACCTGCTTGATGGGGATACCGCGTATTAGGTCTGCTTGGACTTCATCCAAGCGGGTTTGCCCAGTGCAATACCATGAGGCGACTCATTTCCAAGGCCTAGACCCCAGCTTCCCAGGCCAGGTCTAGAGTGCCTGCTCTGGAGTTTCTCTGACACTTCACTTCCTGTACTGTGTGGCTTCCCGACTCTTCTCTCAAAGACTTGGATGTCTATTTTCATCATGATTTATACTCTGAGGCTCTAACACGGTGCCTGGCATCCCGCAGGGACTAATATAAAGCTACTGAACAAACAGTTGCACAAGGGAATGACAAAGGAACCTTAAGTATGACATTATAGTGATGCTCTGTGTGTCCCCAGACATCAGACATTTCCACATCCCCTCAAAATGCAGCCCAACCTGAAGGACTGTAGGGTTTAATTCTCTTGGTAAAATGAGATAGCTCTTTGCTTGTTGACAGACTTGCTCTTTGACCAAACCTAAGTGTCTGATCTTTGCTTGGTAAAGTTTGGGTGCAGGTTTCTAAAAGCACCCTCGTACACTCTTGTCCGCTGGCCCCTCGTATGTCGTGCTCTCTGCCAGGAATGCCCTTTCTTAGTCTGGAAAACTCCTACACACATATTTGGTGACCCTGAGCAATGCCATCTCTTCTTTCTTCTCCAAACTTTAAAAATCCCTCCCTCCCTCCCCACCTTTGACTGTTATCCATTATAGCATTTTGTTTATGTAATCATTATTGTATTGGTCACTATTAACTGGAATTACTAGAAATCTTTGGCTGGATCTCTTTAAGGGCAGGACCTGGATTCTATTAATCTTGGTATCCTCCAAAGGGATAGGAAATGCCTGGTACAGATTACATCAAATACTTTGTTCGGTATGCAATCAACGGACCGAATGAATGAAAGACAGAAGTAGAATGACCATTATGTACTTTTGATTTAGGAACAAAGATGACAGGATTTACCCACGATTTTATTTATTTTTATTTATTTATTTTAATTAATTTATTCCTTTTCTTTTTTTTATTATTATGTTATGTGAATCACCATACATTACATCATTAGTTTTTGATGTAGTGTTCCATGATTCATTGTTTGCGTATAACACCCAGTGCTCCATGCAGAACATGCCCTCTTTAATACCCGTCACCAGGCTAACCCATCCCCCCACCCCCCTCCCCTCTAGAGCCCTCAGGTTTTTTCTCAGAGTCCATAGTCTCTCATGGTTTGTCTCCCCCTCCGATTCCCCCCCTTCATTCTTCCCTTCCTGCTATCTTCTTCTTCTTCTTCTTTTTTTAACATATAATGTATTATTTGTACCCACAATTTTAGATCAATGGCCATTCCTAGCGTGATCTACAGGGTAACAAGTTTCTGGAATATCAGCAACCCAGTTCAGTTGCTGCCAAATACTGGGAGTTCAGTAAGGTTTTGTTGACTGAATGAGATAAATGCATGAACAAATGGTCTGAGATGCGCCTGCAAATCTGCAGGTTGACCTTTGGCTTCATTTGGTCATCCATTTAGCTTACGTTTAGCCGTCTTTTTTTTTATGTCTTCCCCTGTGCATTTCTTTTCCCTGTCTTTGTCTAATTTCTAAGCACTGGGGACACTAATTCTTAAGATAGTGTGAAAGGTGATCCAGGGAAGTTTAGAAACTTTGTGAAATATGGCGTACCAAGCAAAGGTTCACTGGTTATTTTTAAATCTGACTTTCCTTCCTTGGGTTTCTAGCATCCGAGATCATTAAAAATAGATAGCATTGTAGACCATTTTAAACACCTATCTTACATTATTTCCACCATTAATTTTGCTGGTTCCTCCTGTGGTTCTCTGAGGTTGAAGACAGAAACCTCAAGGTCACTTTCAATATCAGACAGTTTCCCTGCTCAGGCCCCACCTTCCTACCAATAGGTGACTTTATTCTCGCTTTCTGCACCTTCTCGTGAAAAGATCATTTGCAGGATTGTATTGTATACTCAAAACTTGGGATGCTTCATATTTGAAGCTCTGAGATGTGCATACCTGCTCAAGTATCATTTGGATTTAAGACATGAAGAGAATATTCAACTAGATGATCTATCTCTCTGGGGATGAGATCAAGCTCAAGACTTCTGTTGCTATTAGTGTTTCAACATTGACTTGAGGGCAGAACAAGTCTTGCCTCGGGGCCTAATATTCTCTCCCTTTAGTGATCTATCTGGGACAGGACTGAAAATGGGTCCTCCCCTAGCACTGGTGCAGCTCAGACTACGTTCCCCATTTCCCACTTCCTCACCCACTTTGATTTGGTTCCTCACAGTATTTATACCCACGTCGGCTTTCCTTTCCCAGTTGTAAGTTTCCGTGAGCCAAGGAAAACTTACTATTCCTTATTCATCTTCTCTCTCCCCCAAAGCCTACCATGATGTGTAATGAATGTCTACTCAGTGGACACAGACTTTCTCAAAAGGATAACAGTCTCCCCCCAAAAGTACCAAAGACAGAAGACTAGGGAGGGGAATGTTGACATTTTTATTCTGCTTGAATTGTGTCGACACCCATGCCTGGAGGCTTTCCCTTTTCCCTTCCTTCAACCTTCCTTTTTCCTGGTCTGAGCCCTCGATGTATGCTTGTTAAAATAATGAAAATGTTGACTGGCTGCGTCATTGATCGAATCTCAGGGAGGGAGGAAACAAGCCTCAGAGGGCCTGGCTCTGCTTTCCAAAGGCACCAGCCCCAGGCTGCTGGTGTTGGGGCCCCAGTGCAAGGCTGGCTGAGTGCTTGACAAGTTGCGAAGGCACATGCTTTCCGTTTTGCTCTGAAACAGTGTCTGAAATCAATACCCATCGCACAGAACGTGGCAGAGGACAGGAGGCTTGCAGGGCTGCTTCTGACATTTCAAGAGCATCGTGCCTGTCCCCAGGGGTGGTCTGGCTTCGTGCAAGCCCAATGTGCTGTTGGGTCAAGGGAAGCCTGAGCTGTTCCCTTTGGGAATCCTGGAGCAGCGGGAGGACATTTCACTCTTGGCTTGTGTTTTGTTCTACCAGAACATATTTTAATTCATTGTGGGATTGATTTGTAGGGCTGATGTCACAAAAAGAGTGACGCATTTTGCTGCCAGGCAAGAGAAATAAAGCAAAATGGGCTGCTCTTGGTAGATCGTTAGGGTGGAGCCATGCAAGAAGTGGGTGTCTGTCCTCCCCAGTGGCCAAGGACACCAGGGGGTGAGGACGCCAATGATGTCCTGGTGTGCATTCCTTGAGATAGCCTGGCACAGCGTCCATGCTCCTGAGCATCACAGCCCTCCTCCGATGTTGTCACATCAAAGTTTTTTTATTGGAGTTAAAATAGGTGTGTCCTCATTTTAAACAAGATATACATAAGGCCCCTGAATCCTTATGAGGTGGGGAGCTGTTGTTGGCACTTCTCACTGGCCAGTTAGCATTGGGTTTCCCTTGTGGGGTGGGGGAACCCCCTTTCCTCCCTGATCCTTTTCCCTTGCAACTCCCAGCACCCCCAATTATTTATCTGGTGTGTCCTGAGGCTGACAGTTCTAGACCATGGTAACGGGGCATCCTAACTGGTCTTTCTGACCCCAACTTCTTCTGCCTTCTCTGCTTTCAGCCTCTCCTGTGCTTTAAGAGTGTTTGTTCTAACACAGATAGGACCATTTCTTTCCCAGTTTTGCTCTCTAATGCCTTTCATGATCATCTGTAGAGTATTTCCAAAAACATTTGAATCGGATCATTGCATTTTTGCCTCGGCCCCCATGCCAAGCCCTGTCTCTGACCTCTCTTTTCCATAGATTTCTTTTCTAGGATGTAGGACGGCGTGTCCGATCCCAGACATCACTGTACTGTTAGCTCACTTGTAGGGCAAGCTCCTCTCCATCCATCAAGATGCTGCTCAAATGCCATTTCATTTCTGTACCTCTTCATGCTTCCTTGACATGAAGAATTAGTCATTCTACCCCTTTCTGATCCAATAATGCTTCACGTGTACCTTCATAGTAACACTTATCATTTATAGTGCTATTTAGATATTATTCATAATATTCATTATGTAACCCACATTATAGAATATGAAGAAAACATATTTATCTAAAATATATTTATATATTAATAAATATAAAATTAATATGATATGATTACAAATATAAAGTATATTTATAAATGTAATATATTTATATATTTATTTATCAGATCATAGTGTAGTTTTGCTGTTAATATTTATTTTCATAAAATCATCCATAATAAACTGTGAAGGCAGGAACTCCACCTTAATTCGTATTTGAATTTCTTGTGCCCATCTATGCCTGCTGGTTGTCTAGTAGGTGCTTGGACGAAAGTCTGGATTGACTCTTCAAATTTGAGGCACATGTGTTCCTTGGGTTTGACCATCCAAGAATATGACATAGTGACATACTGATATTTATTGGTTATTGCTACTGCTTTGGGGGTTGATTAGAGATAGCCATCTTAGAATCAGATCCCACTGGATCTTGGAATTAAAAGTTTCTTAATAGGCTTCTAGATCCTAGTACTTCTTTTGGTTTAGAGCAGTGCTTCTTAATTTTTTTGTTGCCCAAAATTTGGGGTCCTGATGAATGCATAATTCTGAATATATTAATCAGGTGTCTATAGATTTCCTAAAGTGTATGCAAGAGATAGACTTACTTAGAAATCTCTGATGGAGAAGAATCTTTTAGAAGGAAGACTCCATCTTGATTTTTCTGCTTGCTGGCTTGTCTATGGGGAAGATAGGCTTATTTAGGAGAATTCAAGTTTCGTGAGTTGTATTTTTATTACCTGGGACCGGCCTGAGACTAATCTGTGTGGTGCTAAAAACAGCATGATCCCTAGGCGGTCATATGTTTCATAGGACTGGTCTAATTCATAGCTTCTATGCTAACTTAGAGGCAAAAGAAACCCACCCACCTTATCCAAATGTCCTGAGGCATAATTCCTGACAGATAGGAGCACAGACTTCGGAGTCGCAGTGCCTGGATTCCAGTGCTGGCTCTTTTAAGGGTTGTGACCTTCGGCAAATTATTTACTCTCTTCTTCAACTTTCTCATCTATAACATGGGAATAATAAAAATTGCCACGGGAGATAAGATCACAATATGACATATTATAGAACACCAGAATATTTAGGTAGAAGGCTTGGTTTGGTGCCTGATGCAGACTGAAAAAAATGAGCTCTCCAGCATGATTATTTTTATTTGGTGCTCTCTGCATTGAGTTGGCTCTTCTAGACTTGGTTTTGATTTATTTTTCATACATTTGGTAAGTGTTAATATTTGGTGGACGGGGATGTGTGATTTTGAAAGTGTAAAATTGCCATTCTTTAAGATAATGCACATCCTACAAGCCAAATGATTTTAGGACATGAAGTATCAGAAGAAAATACAAGGTCAGCCAGCAACTTAGAGACCAAATCTTGCCAAATTTGAAGGAGTTAGGATTAGAAGTTTATTTCTTACAAAACTATTGTTCCATATCTTCTGTGTTTTCCTAAAGCATAGATGTAACTACATACATGGTAAGTAATCAGTATCCTAATTCTTTTACTTTTTCTTTACCCCTGGAATTGTTGAGTTGGCAACAGGAGGTGAAAACAAATTCTAGTCTTAGTACTCATATGATGTTAGAGAAACCCACTGAAAAATCATATTTGAATTGATCATTGAGACAATTTTGAATATGTTCCATATGAACTACCATCTTCCTGTGAATGTCTCAAATTTCATACATTTCATATGTTTGTGAGGCAGGTCTTATTACTTGGTTTTAGAGATAAGGAAATTAAGGCCTGGAGAAGTTATCAAAGGGTCATTTTTAAAAAGGATACTTTTTCTAGTGAATTAATATTAATTTGGTCTTTTTTTTCTGGTTTTACTGATTTCAGGTGAAAAGGATGAAAAAAGTTTGAGTCACTGACATGGTGGATGAGTTCTCTTATTCGAACGTCATGGATTTTTACAGCCTGCTTCATCAGGAGAAACATTCCTTCGCATCTTGCTTTTTGTTTAAAACAGAAATCCTCACGTTAAATGCTCCCGATTTGGTTGCAGAGCAAGCAACAACATGCCCTTCAAAAATATCAAGGAAGGAGAAACCTGACTGCCTGGCAGATTGCCTCCACTTCTCATCCAAAACAGACCTTTGACTGAGGCCATGCCAAAGTCTGTTCCATGTTCCTGATGGTCCCCGTTTAGTGGGGTTTAAAGATGATCTCTTTGGAATAAGATGAACGACTCCATTTGTCTAAATATTAACTGGACACTATTCTACATTTTGTTATTAGTAAAGCATTTGCAAAGGTAGCTTTCTATAATGGAATCAGAAGCATTTTTATCTGGGTGTAGTTCTCAAACAGGGGTCAGTTTAGCATCCCAGGGGACAGTTGACAATGTCTGGGGACATTTTTGGTTTTCCCAACTTGGGCTTGCTGCTGGAACCTAGTGGGTAGAAGTCAAGGTGCTGCTAAACATTTCACAGTGTACAGGACAGAAACGCCCCCCCCCCACCCGCCCGACAGGGTATTTTTCTGGCCCCAGAATGTCAGTCGTGCCAAGAAACCCCGGGTGAAATTAATCTGCCTCAAAATCTCTCCTACATTTTTTTATCTGAACCCATTTAAGAATATTTCTGCCTTTTCGCAGAAGCAGAGTTAATGCAGTGCTGAATTCTGTGGCTTTGTCTCAACTCCCGTGTCTGAGGATGATCAATGCCTCAGATTCTTTTCTTGCTGTCAGTTATCGACTTTCCCTCAGCCTCTGGTATCGAAGCTCTTGTTGCCGGGGAATGCTCACGGGAGAGCTTGAACCCTCTCCCACCTCTTTGAAATGTGCCTTTAATTAGATAGAAGGAAATCATCTAATCAAATAAATTTAACACCAGGCCAATGAAGAGATTAAGGAGACAGAGGTAAATGATCTTGCTGATAAGGATTAGAAATATGACTTGAATATGTTTGAGGAAATAATTTATTTATGGGGTGGATAGAGTCCTCTCAAATCATTTAAAAATATGACTGTTACATTCCTAAGACTAAGAATCCCCCATTTACCTGCCAAACATTCTGGGTGTTTTCCCTGGCATTCCATCCTCAGTCTTCAGTACACTAAGTGTAATACGGATGCTTTTGTGGTTATTTTGGGTGAAATTTGAATCTGACTTCCCAGACCTCATCTGTGTGCATGCATTAATTAACAAATTAATTTTTTAAGCCATGTTTTTTATGCCCTATATATTTCAGCACTCTGTTAGCCCTTGAGAATTGCAAATGTGGACAGAATTGTGTTCTTGTACTTGAGAAACTGTTGAAGCCTAGTGGAAGAGAAAGATTTTGAAGCAAATATTTACAATTAATAGGATCAGCACTATTCAAAGAGAAATGTAAAGCACTCTGGGAACACACACAGAACAGATTCGGTTTAGGGAATCCAGAAGAATTTTATGCCCAAGTTAACAAATGAGTTGGGTGTTGAAGAGTAAGGAGGAAATTTTCAGGCAGAGGAGTGACAGACAGAAGCAAGAAGATATGAAAGAGTGTGGATTTGAGATACTGTGGCAGGAATGTGATGTGAATAGGGATGGATGGCAGGAGTTGGAGGTGAATTTTATCCTCAAAAATATGGTGATCTCTTTGGGGGAAGGAGTTCTGCTTTGTTCGTTTTTGTATCCCCAGTGCCTGTGTAGTGCCAGGCGTATAGCACCTCACCAGCATCAGCATGAATGCTGACAGCAGCAAGTGATTGCAGATTGTATGCTCCGAGTCTTTAAACAGAGAAATAATATGATTAGCATTAGAGGTGCCAGGGGAGGATGGGTAAGAACAGAAGTAGGAAAAAATTCTGATCTGGGCAAGTAGTGATGAGGACCACGGGGGAAAGAAAGAAGGGAAGAGGAGGGATTCTAGAGATACTTGCGAGGAAAATCTAACAGAACTTGTGAAACAAAGGAAATTGAAGTGCGATGTAAGGGGTAGTTGGAGGTGCCATCATTTTTAGCATACACAGAGGATACCTAGGGACATCTGACGCGTATAATGTCATATTTGAGATAACACCTTTAGTGCCATGGATAAGCAGTGCTGTGGTTGAGAGATACTGGTGCAGCTATCTCCTGTTAACGAGTCTGTACACAGAACCAGGTTCTGTTACATTTGCTCCTCAGGACCAATTAATTGGATCAATCCAATACTAAAAAAAGACAAGTGAGAGTTTTGCTATCCCTGCTCCCAGAAGGAAGGCTGTCTGTGTTGACTGTGTCAATAGAAAACAGGATGGATTCAGGCATGGGGTGGTGAATCTAAGGCTTTACCTATTGTCCCCAGGAGTCCTGCCCTGCTTCCCACTGAGGAAGGGTCCGAGTTTTATGGGGTAGGTGAATGGCACTCAGTGACCAAGGTAGGGATATTACACAACTGGGTTGCTTGTTCCTAACTAACATTCGGTTTATAGTTACTAGAATTTTCTGTGTGCAGTCTAGGCTGGTCTAGTTAATGTTTAACTACTACTTCATCCTCAGAAAGGACTTAGGCCATTTTTGGAATATAATAATAGCAAGAACAGCAGATTAAATGGGGGATAGTGGGAAAATAAAATGAAGTGTAAGTCAATAAAATGAAGGAGTAAGTCAACACTCAAAGACTCATCATTGAATACCGTAATTGTTGGCATAGAAAGGTCCTGAGGGCCTGTTTCCAGGATTCCTGGGCTTAAGGTGATACTAGATGTGGCTCTGACCTGGAGACTACCTACTCATGATGCCCTCGGGACAGTTCATTCTTTGTCTGCTCATACATCATCTGGAGGTTGGGATTTGCAGAATTCTGCCAGGTCATCATTTCCAAATGGCTTCATGTGGGAGGATGTGTTGAAGTAGAGTAACAACTAAGAAAGCATAGGCACAGTGTGTTCTGGGTCAGTCAACCCAGTTCTGGGTTGTATTGTATCAGAACTCTGGATCAGAAGCAAACTGTCTTGCTATTCCAAAGCATGGCACTGTAGGTATGAACCAGGTTCCTATTTATGGAGAGGAAGTCTATCGCAGTGGTTAGAAACATAAGCTATAAGTAAGGTAAGACATGGCTGTGCTGCTTCACTAGCTGAGTTGCGTTGGGTAAGACACTGAATTTCATCCGCTCAAAGATAGGCTTTCCGTGTTACACCTCAATGCAAATTTCCAGGAGAACGTAATTTAGAGTGAAAACATTTAAAATGGCTAGTTTTCACACAAATCAATGCTAGAAAATGTATATACATTTCCAGACACCCACGGTCCAAGAGTTTGATGCATCAACATTGCTCAGAAATGAATAAATGTCATTTAATAAGCTTGCCATAAGTAATGAAGACACAATAAGAGTCTTCATCAATCACTCTTACTTTAAAAATGTTAATTCTTGGCCTGATGTAAGACTAATGGGTCTCGGGAAACTTAGGTAAAAGAGAGTGAGAAAGGAGTGAATTAGGGATGGGAGTAAAGAGGAAGGCAGAATGGTAGAAGACCCATATCCACCTCTTCCAACTTCTTGACATCCAGGAAGGTAGATGCAGATGGAAGATGATGAAATGCATTTGATTCAGGCTGAAGATGATTTCCTTTTGAACATTTTTTGAGAAGGAAAATAATGAATGTAGCTTCGACCTCTTTTTTACTGTGAGTGTTAGTAACCCTGGGCTAATACTTTAAAATATATTATACCAATATATTTTATTCTCCACAACTGATTTTGTCCCAAGGGTAACTCATTTACCCAAAACATTAATTTTTTTTAGGGTGCACTTAGAGGGAGGAGATCAGTGCTCACTTTCGAGTTTTCAGAACAGATTTTCTTGAGTCTTTGTTGAAAGCTAGGGTTTGCTGAAAGAGAAAATGGTTACCTAAATCCCATTCATATCCCCCATGAATGGACAAGACAGTACAAAGAGGAACAAATATAAGATTTAAGGGTATGTCCTAATAAATAGAAATGATAGAAAATTCTTCTATGTGAAAAGGAGGAGCCAAGCCAAACAAAGGCAGCAAGAATCAGGGGTGAAATGTTTGTGGTGTCACTCAGAGGGACCCAGTGACTCTGTCACCTGGAAGAAGGTGGGGCAGATAAGGAAGTAAGACTGAGGAAGGAAGTCAAGGTAAAGGATTGGGGGAACAGAGGACATTGATGTTCTACCTCTGTGCCCTTCTTCCTGGTCGATTTCTGGGGGACCATCTAGCAGAATGCCCCAGAGCAAGATGATGATGAGGGTGTCAATGAGTACAAACGGGTTTGTGTAAGTAAGGTGGAGAGACTCTGATCCCACGACCTGTGTGTGGTCTCTCAGAGATCCTTATCTGAGGTCCTCTGGGGCAAGGGGCCTGTAAGGTGGCAGAGAACTAGGATTCTGTGTCTTCAATAAATATAAACAGTACGAATTCCCAACAAGTGTTGGTGCCATAACCTAGATCATCTGAAATCACTTCTTTCCAGGCTCCGATGAGGATTAGTTTAAACACCATGCGTATATGTGTAAGGATTACTTTAGATCCTGTGCAGGTCTAGAATAGAGCAAGTAGCCAGTAAATAGTATCTAACCTTATTGTTACTAATGGAGAATAGACATTGGTTTGCAGGTGGTGGTTGATTTGGAAAGTACCAGTGTAGTTACTCTGGGGGTTTCATCCAAAAAATTCTGAAAGATATCTTAGGTTAAGTGCAATTCTGGCTTGGTTGGCCATAGCTGAATAAGAGGTGGGGCATGTGAGGGAGGGTCTGTATGGGATAAAAGTAGTGATGTCTTCATGAATGCACCCATGAGGGTAAACATGGCATCGTATCCAGAGACAGGCCAGGCTAGTGTAAACTCATGGGCCTAATACACCCTGGACTGGCCCCAACTTGTCATATCATGGCATGTCAGGGTTTGGTGGGCCTGCACTTTGGGAAAAGGACTGGGGAAGGGGGATGGACAGATGAAGCTGATTCTCTTGCAAGGAGGGATTTGTGGGTCAAAGAAGCCTGTTAGATGGAGTGAGGATAAAACTGTCTTTGAGGGGAGAGACAATATTTACTCAGTCTTGTGGCTCCCAAAAGCTCACACAGTGCCCGTATGTATTAGGTACCCATTGGGCTCTCCACTAATGATTATCACAAGAATGGCTATAGATAATGATGAATGGGCCCCAAGTAGCGGAGAAGGGCAGAGGGTAGTTTGGCAATCTTAGCTGTGGTTGTTGTTTCAACCTTATGGAATGGGGCATAACCAGAGGATTTCGCCTCTAAAACAAGAGTCAGGAGACCAAATAGAGGCTCCAGTCCTAGGTCACTATGTGATGTACTATGTACGTGTTGCATGAGTAAGGAACTCGAAGGATGCTGGGGGATTTCCACCAAGATTCAGCAGTGATCCACCAGTCAGAATGGCTAAAATTAACAAGTCAGGAAAGGACAGATGTTGGCGGGGATGCGGAGAAAGGGGAACCCTCCTACCCTGTTTGTGGGAATGCAAGCTGGTGCAACCACTCTGGAAAACAGTATGGAGGTTCCTCAAAAAGTTGAAAATAGAATTACCATATGACCCAGCAAATGCACTACTGGGTATTTACCTCAAAGATACAAATGTAGGGATCCGAAGGGGCACGTGCACCCCCATGTTTATAGCAGCAATGTCCACAATAGCCAAACTATGGAAAGGGCCTAGAGGTCCATCAATAGATGAAAGGATAAAGAAGATGTGGTGTATATATATACATACATACACACAATGGAATATTATGCAGCCATCAAAAAGGGAAATCTTGCCATTTACAATGACCTGGATGGAACTAGAGGGTATTATGCTAAGTGAAATAAGTCAATCAGAGAAAGACCAGTATTATATGATCTCACATTTATGTGGAATTTGAGAAACAAGGCAGAGGATCACAGGGGAAGGGAGGGAAAAATGAAACAAGATGAAACCAGAGAGGGAGAGAAACCATAAGACTCTTAATCTCAGGAAACAAACAGGGTTGCTGGAGTGGAGGGGGGTGGGAAGGATGGGGTGGCTGGGTGATGGACACTGGGGAGGGTATGTGCTATGGTGAGCGCTGTGAATTGTGTAAGACTGATGAATCACAGATTTGTACCCCTGACACAAAAAATATATTAGATGTTAATTAAAAAAAAATTCAGCAGTGATCTTTAATGTACTTCTTGCTAGAGGGTCCAGTTCTGCAGAATGAAATCCTGACATCTGACCCTCTGAGCTAACAGATGTGATTTTAAAACAAACTTAGAGATTTCAGAGTCTTCCTGAGAATCAAAGAAGGAAGTCTTTAAAGGAAAAGGTTCATTCCTAGCACATGAGCCCTCTTACTATCTGTTCCATGCACCCTGGCACTAGGAGGGGCTAGGTCCTCAATAAGTGTTAGCTGAATTTCAATTATTTAATAGATAATTCTGTAGTACCTGGTGTGTGCCAGGTCACTGTGCCAGGTGCAAACATACTCCCTTCAACCGGGGTTGGGGGGAGGGCTTAGGGTCCTGTCGGGGAGACAGGCAGATAAACGGATGAAGGCTGTGTGACATGATACATGTCATGACAGGGCAATAAACAGGATTTTGATGAGAGCAGAGGTCTTCTTCTTTATCACAGACCATCAGATGGTGGCTTGCGGCTGAATGCCACCAGCATGGGTCTTTAATTTAATTCTTTCAGTGTTGGCCAACTCAGCATGAAAAAAACATTTTTTAAAATCTGTAGTTGACATGTTTCATTTTTCTGTGAAAATCTGAATTACTGAATTTTCTTGACAATTCGGAGCCCTGGCACCCCTGGGCCCACATTTCCATATGGCAGTGATTTGGGGGCTGAATGATGGAAGCTCCATTCAGATGGGGCAGGTGCTCCCCAGCTCATTCCCCATTGGCCCCTCAGCATTGTGGGTGCTGTTGGCCACCACTAACAATCAAGTTTCCAGCGCTTTTTCCATGTCATAAAGTTACAAGGGAGTTGAGATATTTCCTTTATCCATCTCCATCTAAACTGGAACAATGAAAGATACACTAAGAGGGCACTATGTTGCAAGCAAAAAAAAGAGGGAGCCAATTGCTTTGTAGATATGAGACACACTCCTAGTTGGGCAAACCAATCATGTCTGTGCAAAGGGACATCATCATTGAAGACATCCTTCAGAAATAATCACATCAAGAGCCATGGGCTGAACTAAAAATAAAATTGCTAGAATTTAAATAGGTTTTACATTTGAATGAAAATAAGGATGCTGTAGAATTCAGTAGGAGTGGAACAATTTCCTGGGCCCTGAAGCTTTTAAGAGAGAGCAGTTTATAACAGAGGTATGGTAGAAATTGCATGTCATGAACAAACGTAAACGTGGACAACTAGAAATATTGCCACTAGTGTGTGGACTGTTTGGAAACCAGAACCAACTTCACAGGCATGGCTCCATGCTTAGGGTTGAATGTTCTATGGCTGCTATCTTAAAATTCTGCAGAATTTCATCTTTGAACTTGTGATTTGTAAATGACGTCTGATGGGCTAATGAAGCATCAAGTTAGGAGCCTCAACTCATGGGCAGTCCTGTCTCCAGTGACTCGCTGCCTCCATCCCTAGGAAGGGTTCCTGGTCACCCACTTCCCCACTTCCTGGTGCCCCAGGCCTTGCCTGGCATCCTTTCTATCCTCACCTCATGACTATTGCCACCTGCTACTTCTAGTAGGAACCCAAGTAGGGATGTGGGGAGGGTCAGGGTTTGACATGCATGTCTTAGAGCATCTTGGGGCAGGGCGTGGTGGTGGTTGTCTCCACCCTGGGATGGCAGTGCCAGGGTGCTTTTGGTGAGTGACTTGGCAAGAGTGAGGCTTTCATGTATCCTCAGTCTGGGTACCTAGTAAGTTGTGGCCTAGTGATTGCAATAGCCCTGGTTGTTGCCCATCTCCCATGAGTTGGAATGGTAAGCTCTGGTAAGAGAAGGTGCATGGCTCAGCTTCCTCCTTCATGGTGGGGGCATGGTGGGCTGGCCCAGCAGCTTACAGGAGGACGATCTTGGCAATCCGTGGATCATGCACATGGAGTCATGAGGAGGGAGAGTCTATTTTGATTGCCCCCTCTTCACCCTGTTGAAGTCATGGTGAGGGGGGGAGTCCCACCCTGGGATTATGGGGCTGGATGAACACATGACACTGGACAGATAAGATGGACAGCAGTTTATTAATCCTATATATTCACAGCTCTGGGAAGGAAGAAATCATACGCCACCCAGGGCCATCTGGAGGTTGCACATAGGCACAGAATGAACAAGCAGGAGCTCAGAGAGGCAGCCTTTGTAGTAACAAAAGGTAGAGATGACCCTGGTTCCCACAGGAGGATGGGATTGGCTTATTTGAACACTTCAGTGGGCTGGCGGGAAACGGAGACCCACTGCTTAGGAATAAGCAGGCACTGTGCCTGGCCCCATGATAAAGAAAGATGTTTGGCCAGGAGACCTTATCTGCAGGAGCAGAGGGTGGGGGGAACCTGTGGTCAGACCATCTGAAGCCCTCCTGGCTTCGGATGGCAAGGTAGTACGTGGCAGTGAACCTTGATTTGAAGTGTCACACACCACAGGGTCTGTACTCATTGCATAAATATCCCTGTGTTGAGGAAATGCAAGACTAAATAACAAATGGAAAACATCTTGCTGAATAGAAGGAGTTGGCGGTGGGGGCAGAGAGAGAGAGAGAGAGAGAGAGAGGAGACTAAGGAAGAAGTAATTTATAATTTATATATATTTATAATTTATAATTTATTACCTTCCATACCACTTTTTTTCTGCTTTATGAACGAGGGGGCTGGCATTCTTATTTTGCACTGGACTCCACAAATTATGCAGCCAGTCTTGCTGAGAATTTAAAGGATAGGGTGTGTGAACTGGTTTCCCTGGGATGCGGGTGTCACTTACTTCTGTTACGTGTTTGACCTGGCAAGTCTTGAGCGTGGGGCCGTAACACATAGGATGCATCTTGAAATGAGCTGTGAGACATGCAGTCATGGTCCCCGATGATGCATTTGCTGCGTGTGAAACCCCAGAAGCCAGGTAATCTGCTCTGTCTCCTGTAGTACAGTGATGCTATTCTCAACAATTATTCTGATTCTCTGTATGGTCGTTAACATGTAAATGTGAGTCATAAAGCACGGAAATGAATCCTTGATTATTGCTTTTGTAGCTATTAATTCATGTGGTGGACCATCTGATCATAAACCCTCTCTCTCTCTCTCTCTCTCTCTCTCTTTTTTTTTTTTTTTTTGTGGGAACTGGTAACCTGGTCCAGTGAGTTTTAACCTAGTTGCCCCTGCATAGGTTTAAAGTCATTGTGTTGACTTCACTGATTATTGACTTTTATTGTTTAAGAGCTAAAAAAGCAACAACTAATTAACAGGCTGTGAAATATTTTTCCTCTTGCTAAGAAAATATGTTGGTTGCTGGCTGGGGACTTGTATTCAGGGGAATCCTGGAGTGGCTGAGCAGGCTTTGTTTGGCTGTGTATACCATGGGCTATATTTGCATTGTGAGGCTTCATGGTTTTACTAGTACCAGAAAGCTCTGTTGCTTTCCACTTGTGAGTTGGAAGTGTTCCTCATATTAATTAAACAGGGGAAGAAGTTAGAGAAATCTGAATAAAATTTTAATGATTCATTGTTATGGGGGAAAAATATTAATCTGATTTATTGAATCTCCCTCCCACCCCTTTTAATAAAAATAATTTTGTTGCTTTCAATTACAAAGAACATTTCTAACCAACTGCTAAAAATTAAAAAAAAGTTGGTACTGCCAAAGAGAAGTCCTACTGGGAGTAGTTAAGGAATAAAAGAGGTTTATTTATAATTAAAATTGTTCCTCGGAGGCAAATTAACATGTGTATTCTTAACTAAATTTCTATATGCATGTACGTGTGTGAGTACATGCAGATTGAAAAACTACCATATTTGCTTACAGTATTGATTTGCACGGGGAACCCTCTTTCTCAATAAGCAAAGGCAAAACCCCAGCTTAGGAGCACATATTCTAAAGTATGGGTATTAGATCATGGAGTGTGCCCAATAAATAAGGCCCCTCCTCCCCACCTGGGTTTTGAACCAACTGAGAAAAAAGCTAAAGGAAAAAGGTCGGTGGAAAACAAAATATTACCCTTATTAGTGGCAAAAGTGGTGACTATGAAATGTGGCTTGAGAATGAGAACAAAATGGACCTCTCAGTTACAAACCTCTGGTGCTGGCCGACCTCTACGGTCCAGGCCCGGGTGGTTCTGGATGGGGCCACCCTTTCCATATTGGGATAGTCGATGCTGAAGTTATCAAGGAAAGTGAAAGTCCTGGAAAGTGGGAATGCAGTCGTTTTAAGATACATAGGGAGGGGGAAGGGGTTGATGAGGAGCTAGTAGATAGAGCACAGGATTTAAAGCCAGATGGGCCAAGGTTAGTATTCTAGCTCTATCATTTACTGCTGAGTGAACTGGCCTTACTCTCTCTGGGCATCTGGTTGCTCCTTTTAAAAAATAATGTCTAGGGGCATCCGGGTGGCTCAGTTGTTTAAGCGTCTGCCTTCAGCTCAGGTCATGATCCAGGGTCCTGGGATCAAGCCCCATGTTGGGCTCCCTGTTCAGCATGGAGCCTTCGCCCTCTCCCTCTGCCATTCCCCCTGCTTGTGCTTGCTCCCTCCTCCTCCC
Organism: Eumetopias jubatus; assembly: GCF_037043125.1. Taxonomy (NCBI): domain Eukaryota; kingdom Metazoa; phylum Chordata; class Mammalia; order Carnivora; family Otariidae; genus Eumetopias; species Eumetopias jubatus. The sequence goes on from NW_028274813.1 coordinate 129,654,789, forward strand.
TCTCTGTGTCAAATAAATAAATAAAAAGTCTTAAAAAAAAGTAATGTCTACTTTGCATGGTAACTGTGAAGATTGGCCTGGTATATACACATGTCTGCTAAGTGTGAGGATTAAAGAAGGCACTCAAGAAGTGGTAGTGATTATTACAGGATTGGAGGGTGTGAAAAAATAAATATATTATTCAGAATTGAAATGACAAGAGTCTACTAGGGAAAAGTGAGTTACGGAATAAGCGGGAAGAAGGAATGAATGCATATCCTTGTGTCTCTGTGTTTGAACAATTTCACAGGTGTTATCACCAAGAAGAGGATCTATTTGTCAGCTATTAAGAATGTCTCTGTGCAGAGCTAAGGGAGGGTGAGGAGGTGGGTAGAATTTCAGATCTTTCCTTAGGGAGGCATCATTATTAAAATGAATTTGGTCAGTGTCAGATGGGCCGGGACCAATAAGACTAGTATGGCTGAATAATGTACATATGCTTCTTTTCCTAGGTTTGTTAGCTCACTGTCCTGTCCACAAGTTATGTACTTTGATTAACCGGAATGGGTAAAAATGGCATGTGCATAGGGATTTGATGTAATGTGTTTTACATCTTCCGTGCAGAGGTAGAAGATGGCTAGACCAAAACCTTTTGCTGAACAGACTCAAGGATATGTTTTAGTGACCTTGTATGTTAGGATTCAATTTCCATTTGCTACTTATAACAGAGATCTCTGTTTAGCATCCATATATATTAGAAGTCTTGTTGGGATAGCTCAGAGTTTTGTGGTATATTCCATTGTTACATCTGGGTGTACTTGAGCAAGAAACTTCCAGTGTAATTGTGGGGTCTGTGGTGTCCTCAGTAAATCCATTTATGACAACTGCATAGAATAGATTAAGAATAGCATGAGAAATATTTAAGGGATTTTTAAGTGGAAGGGAAGCACACGTATATTTATAAATAAAACCTCAGAGGGGCTAAGAGTTTTTAAAAATTCTTATACTTTTGAAAAAACAATCCAGAGCATTTAGAGACACTGATTTCTCTAATTTCCTTCTCTCTCCCAAAAAATGGATTTAGCTTTCTCCCATTCATCAGAAATGCCAATATTCTGCCCGGAAAAGGGGACAAATAGTTTATATTATTCCCTGAAGGATCCAGTTATTTCTGATCATTCAGAAATAAAAGTAGAAATAGTGTTTTAAAGAAATTGCTCAGATTAACCTCAGATTAAGGCTTTGGTGTTTTGCCATGATGGCTAGGTGAGAGATGAGTCATATTGAAAACATAGAAACTCAGGGTCTGGAAACCCCAGTGAAGTGTAGTGATCCCTTTTCCTTCCTAATTATGCTGGGAGACTCCTAGACAATCTTGTCCCATCAGGCCAAGACCTTGGGCATTCTTGTGTCAATTCCTCCCTTATCTTCTAGTATAGAAGTGAAACTGTCCCTGAAACAGAATGGTAGAACAAGGCTTGAGTCTTTCCATGGAGTAAAATCTCCTTTATGGCTTGGAAAAGGAATACAAGTATGAGATAGTCTCTTTATATCTGGTACTATGTGAGGAGAATATACATGTATGCTTACCTTGTTTTTAAATTTTTTATTATAGAAAATTTCATCTATATATAAAAGTAAGGAGGATAACCTTCTCCTCCAAACACTAGGTACCTATCACCAAGGCTCCTAGTGATTAACTCTTGGGCAATCTTGTTTCATCTACACTGTACTTGCCTACTCCCCCTTCACCTCATCTGCATTATTTTAAAGCAAATCTCAGACTTCATATTTTTTTAAATTTTATTTTATTATGTTAATCACCATATATTACATCATTAGTTTTTGATGTAGTGTTCCATGATTCATTGTTTGTGTATAACACCCAGTGCTCCATTCAATATGTGCCCTCTTTAATACCCATCACCAGGCTAACCCAAATCAAAACCTCAATGAGATACCACCTCACGCCAGTCAGAACGGCTAAAATTAACAAGTCAGGAAAGGATGTTGGTGAGGGTGCGGAGAAAGGAGAACCCTCCTACGCTGTTGGTGGGAATGCAACCTGGTGCAGCCACTCTGGAAAACAGTATGGAGGTTACTCAAAGAGTGGAAAATAGAGCTACCCTATGACCCAGCAATTGCACTACTGGGTATTTACCCCAAAGATACAAAGGTAGGGATCCGAAGGGGTACCTGCACCCTGATGTTTATAGCAGCAATGACCACAATAGACTTCATATATTTTTATCTCAGTACGTAACTCCAAAAGACTTAGGCTTTAAAATATGCAACCACATGCCATTATCATGCTAACAAAATTCACAGCAACTTCTTAGTGTTATCAATTATCTGTCAGCATTCATACTTTCCTGCATATATGTGTGCGTGTGTGTGTGTGTGTGTATGTATATGCATACATACATACATACATACATACATATAAATGGAATTCACCACTCTGAGATCAAGTCACATGCTCTACCCACTGAGCCAGATAGGTGCGCCTCCCTTGTATATTTGATGTATTATAATGGGCTTTTTAAAAAAAGATTTTATTTATTTATTTGAGAGAGAGAAAATGAGAAATAGAGAGCACGAGAGGGAAGAGGGTCAGAGGGAGAAGCAGACTCGCTGCTGAGCAGGGAGCCCGATGCGGGACTAGATCTCGGGACTCCAGGATCATGACCTGAGCCGAAGGCAGTCGCTTAACCAACTGAGCCACCCAGGTGCCCATAATGGGCTTTTTATAATAAAGATATACATGATTTTCACAGTACCATTGTTAATGTGTTTCTTATCTTTTAATCTATAGAGAACTCCATTACTTATTTTAAATCTTTTTTAGCTTTATTGAGGTATGATTAATTGCAAATTGTATTATACAATAAACTGCACATATATTTTGACAGATGTTTACAGCTATGAAATCATCACCACAATTAAGATAACGAACATATCCGTCATGAGCTAAAGTTTCCTAGGGCTCTTGGCAATCCCCCTCCCTGCATACCCTCTACCCTGGGATAGCCCAGGAAAGCCACTGATCTGCTATCTGTTGAGACAGATGAGCTAGCATTCTCTACAATTTTATATAAATGAAATCAAACAGTATATACTTTTTCTCTTATTGAGATAAAACTCATGTAACATAAAATGAACCATTTTATAGTGGACAATTCAATGGCATTTAGTAAATTTACAGTGTTGTGTAACCAAAACTTTTATCTAGCTCCGAAGCATTTTGATTGCTCCCCCACCCCCAAACTCTGCACTTCCCCTTTCCCCCCATTTTCCAGCCCCTGGCAGCCATTAATCCGCTTTCTGTCTCTATGGATTTACCTGTTTGTAGTATTTCATATGAAATGAATCATACACTATGTGGTTTTTTTGTGTCTGCTTCTTTCACTTAGCATAATGTTTGCAAGGTATATCCATGTTGCAGCACATAGAAGTATGACATTCCCTTTTGTGTCCGAATAATATTCTACTGTACAGATATGTTTTATTCATTCATCTATTGATGCACATTTGGTTGGTTTCCACCTTTTGGCTCTTCTGATAGTTCTGCTATGAATATTCATGGATAAGGTTTTGTTTGAATACCCCCTTTCAGTATTTGGGAGCATATATTTAGAAATAGAATTGCTGGGTCATATTGTAATTCTGTGCTTAACTATTTTGCATAGTGGCTGCATCATTTTGCATTCCCATCATCAATGTAGGAGTCTTACTATTTCTCCACATCCTCTAATAACACCTGCTATTTTCCACTAAAAAAATTATAGCCATTCTAGTGGTGTGAATTGGTATTTCATTGTGGTCTTGATTTGCATTTTCTTGATGAGTAATGATGTAAAACCACAATGATATCATATTGTGGCTTTAACAATACCTTTCCATGTACTGGTGACATTTGTATATCCTCAGAGACATGTCTGTTCAAGTCCTTTGCCCATTTTCTAACTAGGTTGTGTGTCTTTTTGTTGTTGAGTTGTAGTGATCTATCTATATTCTGGATTATAGACCCTTATCAGATACATAGCTTGCAAATATTTTCTGTTATTCTGTAGGTCATCTTTTCACTTCTTTGAAAGTGTTCTTTGAGGGACGCCTGGGTGGCTCAGTTGGTTAAGCGTCTGCCTTCGGCTCAGGTCATGATCCCAGAGTCCTGGGATCGAGTCCCACATCAGGCTCCTTGCTCAGCGGGCAGCCTGCTTCTCCCTCTCCCACTCCCCCTGCTTGTGTTCTCTCTCTCTCTGACAAATAAATAAATAAAATCTTAAAAAAAAGTGTTCTTTGATGCACAAAAGTTTTTAATTTGGATCAAACATAATTTAACTATTTTTTCTTTTATTGCTTGGTGCTTTTCATATCTAAGAATCCATTGCCTAGTCCAAGGTCATGACAGTTTACTCCTGCTTTCTTCAAAGAGTGTGATAGTTTTATCTCTTGCATTTGTCTTTGATCCATTTTGAGTTTACTTTTGTATGTGGAGTGAGGTAGGCGTTTGACTTCATTCTTTTGCATATGACTATCCAGTTGTCCCACCACTATTTGTTGAAAAGACTGTCCTTTCCCCTTTGAATGCTCTTGGTGCCCTTGACAAAAATCAATTGATCATAGATGCATGGGTTTATTTCTGGACTCTCAATGCTATTTTATTTGTCTATCTTTATGCCAATACTTTTTTTTTAATTTAACAGGATTTATTGAAACAAATGAAATTGTTGGAACTTTAGGTTGTTTCCAGGTTTGTTTGTTTTGTTTTGTTTACCTTTTTTAAAAAAAGATTTATTTTATTTTATTTCATTTTTTATTTAAATTCAATTAGCCAGCGTATAGTACATCATTAGTTTTTGATGTAGTGTTCAATGATTCATTAGTTACGCCAATACTGTTTTAATTATTTTGACTTTGTAGCAAAATTTGAAGTCAGGAATTGTGAATCCTCAAACTCTGTTTTTCTTTTTCAAGCTTGTTGTGACTACTTGGGGTCACTTGCAACACCAAATGAATTTTACTGTCTTTTTTTTTTTTTCATTTCTGCAAAAAACTTTGCTGGAATTTTGATAGAGATTGCATTGAATCTGTGTACTCTTTTTATCTTGTTTCTTTCACTCAGCATGATTATAGTAAGATTCATCCAAGTTGTATGAAGAACTGTAAAAACAGTTCTTTCTTATTGCTGAGTGGTATGCTAGTATATGGATATATCACAATTTGTTTATCCATTGATCTGTTCATAACCATTTGGTTTGTTTCTAGTTTTTGGTTATTAAAAATCAAGTGCTGTGCATGAAAAAGTGCTCAACATTGCTCGGCATCAGGGAAATCCAAATCAAAACCTCAATGAGATACCACCTCACACCCGTCAGAATGGCTAAAATTAACAAGTCAGGGAACGACAGATGTTGGCGGGGATGTGGAGAAAGGGGAACCCTCCTACACTGTTGGTGGGAATGCAAGCTGGTGCAACCACTCTGGAAAACAGTATGGAGGTTCCTCAAACAGTTGAAATTAGAGCTACCATTCGATCCAGCAATTGCACTACTGGGTATTTACCACAAAGATACAAATGTAGGGACCCGAAGGGGTACGTGCACCCCAATGTTTATCGCAGCAATGTCCACAATAGCCAAACTGTGGAAAGAGCCAAGATGTCCATCGACAGATGAAAGGCTAAAGCAGATGTGGTATATATACACAATGGAATATTATGCAGCCATCAAAAGGAATGAGATCTTGCCATTTGCAATGACGTGGATGGAACTGGAGGGTGTTATGCTGAGTGAAATAAGTCAATCAGAGAAAGACATGTATCATATGACCTCACTGATATGAAGAATTCTTAATCTCAGGAAACAAACTGAGTGTTACTGGAGTGGTTGGGGGTGGGAGGGATGGGGTGGCTGGGTGATAGACATTGGGGAGGGTATGTGCTATGGTGAGCGCTGTGAATTGTGGAAGACTGTTGAATCACAGATCTGTACTTCTGAAACAAATAACGCAACATATTTTAAGAAAAAAGAAAAAGAAGAAGATAACAGGAGAGGAAGAATGAAGGGGAGTACGTCAGAGGGGGAGACGAACCATGAGAGACGATGGACTCTGAAAAACAAACTGAGGGTTCTAGAGGGGAGGAGGGTAGGGGGATGGGTTAGGCTGGTGATGGGTATTGAGGAGGGCACGTTCTGCATGGAGCACTGGGTGTTATGAACAAACAATGAATCATGGAACACTGCATCAAAAACTAATGATGTAATGTATGGTGATTAACATAACAATAAAAAAATAAAAAAAAATCAAGTGCTGTGTTACTGGGTATTTACCCAAAAGATACAAATGTAGGGATTCGAAGGGGTACGTGCACCCCGATGTTTATAGCAGCAATGTCCACAATAGCCAAACTGTGGAAAGAGCCAAGATGTCCATCAAAAGATGAATGGATAAAGAAGATGTGTGATATATATACAATGGAATATTATGCAGCCATCAAAAGGAATGAGATCTTGCCATTTGCAAAGATGTGGTTGGAACTGGAGGGTGTTATGCTGAGCGAAATAAGTCAATCAGAGAAAGACATGTATCATATGACCTCACTGATAGGAGGAATTCTTAATCTCAGGAAACAAACTGAGGGTTGCTGGAGTGGTGGGGGTTGGGAAGGATGGGGTGGCTGGGTGATGGATGTTGGGGAGGGTGTGTGCTATGGTGAGCGCTGTGAATTGTGCAAGACTGTTGAATCACAGATCTGTACTTCTGAAACAAATTATACAATATATGTTAAAAAAAAAAGAAGAAGATAGCAGGAGGGGAAGAATGAAGGGGAGTAAGTCGGAGGGGGAGACGAACCATGAGTGACGATGGACTCTGAAAAACAAACTGAGGGCTCTAGAGGGGAGGAGGGTAGGGGGATGGGTTAGGCTGGTGATGGGTATTAAAGAGGGCACGTATTGCATGGAGCACTGGGTGTTATACACAAACAATGAATCATGGAACACTACATCAAAAACTAATGACGTAATGTATGGTGATTAACATAACAATAAAAAATTTAAAAAAATCAAGTGCTGTGAACATTTATTTATAGGTCTTTGTATAGACTTTGTATAGGTTTAAACTGTTTTTCAAAGTGGTTGTAACATTTTATATTCCCACCAGCAGTGTATAGAATGCAAGGTCCCGTTGCTTCATATCCTTGCAAATGCTTTGTGTGTTCAGTAATTTTAAGTTGACATGTCACATTGTGGTTTTAGTTTGCATTTCTCTAATAATTAGTGATGTTAAGCATCTTTTCACATGCTTATCACCTGTAGATCTTCTTGGGGGAAAGGACTATTCAAATCTTCCATACATCTTTAATTTTTTCCTTATAGTTACATTTTTTGAGAGTTATTTGTATATTCTGGACATGCCTTTTATCAACTATGTGATTTGCATATATCTTCTCCCACTTTGTGGCTTATGTTTACTTCTTAGCACTGTCTTTTGAAGATTAGGGGTTCTGAACTTTTTTTTTTTACCATTTTTTAGAAGATTTCAATTATTTATTTGACAGAGAGAGAGAGTGAGAGAGAGAGAGAGCACAAGCAGCGGGAGCAGCAGGCAGAGGGAGAGGGAGAAGTAAGTTTCCCACTGAGCAAGGAGCCCGATGAGGGGCTCAATCCCATGACCCTGAGATCATGACCTGAGCCAAAAGCAGATGCTTAACCAATTGAGCCACACAGGTGCCCCAAGGTTCTGAATTTTTAGGGGGCCAATTTTTTTCAATCATTCTTTTGATATATCTAAGAAATCTTTGCCTAGCCTAAGATTGCAAATGCTTTGTGCTATCTTTTAGATGGTTTATATTTTTAGGTTTTACATTGAGGTCTGTGATTCATTTTGAGTTCATTTTTCTTTAGGAATGATGTGCAGATTGAAAGTCTTTTTCTCTCTTTTTGCATATAAATATCCAATTGTTAACGTGTCATTTCTTGAAAAGACTACTGTTTCTCCAATGAATTGTCTTTGTACCTTTGTTGAAAATCAATTATCCATGTAAGTGTGAAGTTAGCCTGCATTTTCTACTATGTTTCACTGGTCTATTTGTTTATCTTTATGCCAATATTAGGCTTATGATACCTTTTTAGAAAGGATTTAAATCACATTGTGATAATATTTCAACTATGTTTTTCTTTTTCAAAGCTGTTTTGGCTTTTCTGGGTTGTTTGTCTAATAAATTTCCTGTGAATTGGTCCTATACTATATACATTTTAGAGTCAGCTTGTCATTTTCTTTATAAACATCTTCTTGATATATTTCCCCATTTACTCACATCTTTTCTAAATTCTTTCAGCAGTGTTTTGGGGTTTTCAGTATAGAAGTCTGTTATATGTTTTGTTAAACTTGTCTCGAAGTGTTTCATATATTCTCATGCTGTAAAAATGGTAATTTAAAAAATGTTTCAATTTCTGATTATCCTGTTGCCAGTATGGAGACATGCAACTGATTTTTTAAAAAGATTTTATTTATTTATTTGGCAGAGAGACACATGAGAGAGGGAACACAAGCAGGGGGAGTGGGAGAGGGAGAAGCAGGCTTTCCCACTGAGCAGGGAGCCCGATGCGGGGCTTGATCCCAGGACCCTGGGATCATGACCTGAGCCAAAAGCAGATGCTTAATGACTGAGCCACCCAGGTGGCCCCATGCAACTGATTTTTATATGTTGACCCTCTATCCTGCAAATTCACTAAGCTCACTTATTAGTTTGAGATGCTTTTTTGTTGATTATATAAGATTTTATTCGTACAGAATCATGTCATCTAGGAAAGAAGGCAGTTTTATGTTTTCCATTCCAGCTTGGCTGTCATTTATGTATTCACATATGTATGAATTTATTTATGCAGCCTTATTGCATAGGCTATAATCTCTACTATATCATTAAATAGAAGTGGTGAGAGTGGGCATACCTGCCTTATTTCAGATGTTAGGCTAAAGCATTCAGTCTTGGGGGACCTGTCCCATCTGTTGTAGAATGACTAGCAGCATCTCTTGCCTCTATTCTTTAGATGCTAATAGTGCCCAACTGAGTTTTAACAACCAAAAAATGTATCCAGAAATGGCCAAATGACCCTTGCTTGGCAAAAGAGGTCCTGGTTGAGAACCACCGCTATGGGGCTCTTCTGGCTATTAATTAATTAATTAATTTATTTTGAAGGGAGTTTATCTAGTTTGTGGTTTTCAAATTTTTTTTCATTTCCATCTGAGTTGTTGAATTTATTGTTCTATAATTATTCATAATAATTATTATTGTTCTATAATTATTCGTTATTGTTATTTATTGTTCTTACCATCCTTTTGCTATCTTTATGCTTTGTATTTATGTCAACCCTCTCATTCATGAGATTGGCAATTTGTGTCTTCTCTCTTATTCCTAAACGCTCTGGCTAGAGCTCTGGTTCTCAACTGTGGAACTCTTGCCACAGATCCAACAACCTGGGTCCTAGAAGTGACTCATTGCTATTGAGTTGGTTATTATTTCTAGGTTGGAGCTAGGAAGTATGTTTTTAAAGATAAAATAAATGATACATTCAGCCAATGCAAATTTAGAAATAGACGTTTTTAACTTAATTTCATCAACTTACATCTGTATCTCTTTTCTCCATGTCAAAAATCTGGATTCTCAATGGGACCAAAATAGTTGTAGAGTTATTCTACAATATATGCAAAGGAATCTCAGAATACTGATGTCACTATTATCAACAACAATATGCTTGGAGAAAGCAGTTTAAGATAAAAAAATCCTTTTGTGTTTAGAGTATTACAGTAGTATTGAACACTTAAGTTGCTATGTTTCAACGTCAATTGGAATAATTCTTTGATTGTTATGTACTCAACTAAATATGCAATTTGGCACATTTATTTTATTCTGTTTTCAATTCCCAGGAGATACTTTTTGAATTTAATTTGGTTTTATAATAATATAAAATTTTATTATGATTTCAACATCAAATCAACAAATATTCTGAGAAGTGTGACTTTTATCTTTATCCCTTATGCCTTCCTTCTCCCGTTGGTAATATTTAACAATTTTTATGTTACTTTTCCAGCAGTGAATGAATATATGCACACATATATATATTTATGTATATACACACATATATATGAAAAAATATATATTCTCCATTCTTAGATACATGGTAGACACACACTATCCACACTTTTTTCTGCTTTGCATATTTTACTTTCTACTGTATTTATTACATCCTGGAATTAATCCATGTAATATGTGGAGATACACCTCATTCCCTTTGACGGTTTCATATTACTTCATTGGTTTGATTTATCGTTATTTTTTAGCCAGTTCCTTATTGATGGACATTTGGGATTGTGATTCTCCTGTTAATTAAGTTTGTGCTCCAATGAATATGCTTGAGCATGCATCATTATATATATATTTGCCAGTGTATATTTGGGATAGATTCCAGAAGCAGTACCTCGGGATCTGAGAGTCAATTTATATACAGTTTCACTTGATGTTAATCAAATTCCTCTCCATAGATATCACAGTATTTTTAAATTCTTTTAACAATATATGATTAGGACCATTTCCCCCCATCTTTCATCCAAAATAAAAATTTGTGGCCAAGCTTTTGGATAGTCACCTATTTTATCTCAGTGAAATTTTAATATGCCTTATTTTGAGTAAGGCATCAGTCAGAGTCCAATTTAAAAATCAGAACCAGTAGGAAATATATATAATAAGCCACGATTTGATGTACCCGACCTTATGCAGTTGTGAGAGCTGGTTAGGCAATTTATATATCACTGTTGCTTTTGTGTGTGGTGCTGGAGCCTGGAGTCAGCAGAGCAGGCAGTTGAGAAAATAAAGAATGTGAAGTAGGGAAGCAAGGATAAACAGGGACCTGGGAGGCTGAGCCAGAATCTAGGAGGTTGGACTGCAAACTGAATTATTTCTTCTAAGCCTCTGACTTCAGTGGTGAAGCGGTGAGTTAGCTGTGGGGGGAAACGGCTTCCCTTTGACACAGAGCTAAAAGGCACTTGGCCCAGGAGGGTGAGAAGCTGAAGGCGGGGATCCAGCGGGAGTGGGAAGGGCTGCAGGCTGGCTGCAAACCTACCACAAGGTGAGTCAGCCAATAGACAATAGATGTGAGCAGCTGCCCCGCCTGGTGCCCTGCACTGGCCCTCTGGGTATAGAAGGAACCTGGCTCCGGCTCATCTTCCCTCCTCCAAGTCCCAGGTACCATGTCTCTTCCAGTCTACACTAACCAGGAGCTATGTAGCAAAGGGAATTTTGGGACACCTCGTTCAGCCTTATCTAAGTTAGCATAAGACAAATCCAATTTTAGTATATGTGCTGCCGAAGCGAGCACAGCATAAGACAAATCCACCCCAAGCAAGGGTGAGTATCTTTCTTTTGCAGTTCAGGGACCTCTTGCCTTTTTTATTCATGGATTCTCTCTCTTATCTATTTCTAACCCATTTCCTAAAAATAAAGCTATGGCTTTTTCTTTCCCATTTTAGAAGCTCTTAATATATTTGGGATAATAATGCTTTATTTGTCTGTAATAGAAGATGCAATGCCTACGATTTCAAATGCCTCTCACAAGGGACACCAAGAAACCAACTTCTTTGTGCCTCAAATGGGAAGAACAACCCAAACTGAATTCATTCACCATTCATCCCCTTGGTTATTAGAGAAGCACTAAGCTTTCTTCCAGGAAGAAGACAAATGACCAACTTGTTTCTGAAGAGTTGATCATGGATGAACAGCAATTTGTGTATTTCTAAGATGAGGTTGGGATGGTGACAGATTGTGAATGCTGATTGGTCCTTCCAAATAGTTCAAGAATGTAGACTGTGTGCCAGCAGAACGCCAAGAAACTTGCGTGGGCAAAATAGGAGTGTCATTTACTGTTATCGCAACCAGAAAATAGTAAGAATTTGCTCAAAAATTCTTTCTCACTATATCTCTCTCATTCAACAAAGTCTTGTAGAAATCCTCCTGGGTGAATTGTTTTGGCTTCAATTCATTCTTCACAATGCCTGTTTGATTCTCTATGATACAGAAGTACCAAGATTAATTCAACTATTGTCTTATTGATTGCCCTTGACTTCATTTTGATTCCTTTGCCACTATGTATGTGTTAGGGGTATAAACACACTGGTGCCTTGCTTTTTCAAAGGAGAGGACCAGGAGTGGGATTGCTGGGTCAAAAGAGAAACATGTTTTGTTTCTTTTTGTTTTGTTTTTAGTTTAATAGATTTTTCTTGGTTATCTTTCTAAAAGTCTACGTGAGCTATTTCAGCCTGCGAAGGATGAGAGCGTGGACCCTTCTATTTATTCACCAGCAGTTAATGTTAACTTTGTAAAAATAAATTTTGCCAATCTGATGATTATAACTGTTATTTTGCTGTTACTTCAATTAGCATATTCTTGATCTTTAAAGAGTTTATGCATCTTTTTATATAATCACCATTTGGATTCACCCTTCTGTGACTTGCCGTCCATTTCTTTTGCCAAGTTTTCTACTCAGTTATTTTTTCTCGCATGTCAGTTTGTAAAAGCTTTTTACATTATATAGACATTACTTTTTTATCTGTCATTTGCATTGAAATATTTTTTCTATCTCTTTCATGTGTATATTGATATATATTTATGACGTTTTCAACTTTTCATATATTCAAAAAAATGTATTACTTATTGTTTCTAGGTTTCTTCCCTTGATTAACATGTTTTATTGGTCTAAAAATTGTCCAGGCAGCCCTCCTGGGTTTCCTTCTAAGGTTGTTAGTTGTTGTAATCATAGCTGTGGTTCCTGTTTTTGTATTTAATCTTTAATCCATTAGAAATTTATAGTTTGTATATGGTGTGAGATCGGGAGGCCAACATGTTTTTCTTCTAATGAATAACTAGCTACTCCAATACTGTTTATTAAATGAACCTTTCCACTTCTATTCAATCTTTATAACAAGAATATATGATAGAGGCTACTGTTTTTTTCCATATTATTAGGGAGGAAGCTGATAGATTAAGTAGTCTTTCCAAAGCTACCCAACTAATAAGTGATGCAGCTGTGATTGGAGCCAGTGTAGGCCTCCAGATTTGGTACTTGTAATAACTCTACTATAAGTACTTTCCAGGCCACCACACTGCCTCTCACTTAAAGAACAAAGAATGCAAGTTAAGAAAAATCTGTCTGTCTGTGTACAAATCAGTCTGGGAAATTCTGGTTGAAACCAAAACAAGTAGGTTTCTTCACTGGACGAATGTTCAGAGTCTTTAAGGCTGACCTATCATCACATTGGATCCCATGCATCACTCTTTTGTAGATATTAATAGTTCTTATGGAAAAAGGAACACAGATTCAGTATTTGGAAATACAACTTTTGTGGCTTATGTAGATCTTTATGCAGGGCAGAGGGAGAGATGCACCCATCAGCCAGAAGTTGGGTTAGTGCACACCATAGTTCTTATAAATTGCTTTTACAGTTTTCTTTTACACATGAATACAAGCCTTTCCCCCACAACCTCTCAGTATCAACACTTACACCCCTTTTAGGAGTTCCTTTAGGAGAGGGGGCCTGGGACTCACATGTGAAAAAGCCATCAAAGTCCAATTGAGAGGAAAAGCTTGTGCCACACACTCAGAAAGAGAGAAACGTACATACGTATTTGAAAAGACACAACACAGACACTTGAAAACAAGGTGGCCACGGTATTTGTTCAGAAGAAAACAGAGCAGACTGACATTGAAGATCAGGAATAATTATCGTGCAGATAATTTATCAGGCAGACTTCTGAGAGTGGAAGGAACCAGTTAATAATTATGCCAGGGTAACAGGGAAAGCTAGAATCACCCTATATTAAAGGGGTCATGGTGTTTGTTTGAGTTTAACTTTCAAAATACACAACATGAAGTTCTGTGGATGGTGGAAGTTCTGATCTCTTGGTTACTGTGAATCCAAGCAAGGATCACATGGTCCCTTTTGGAGATTCATTTTCCACAATTTTAGCTTCATTGTGTAAATTAGTTCATTGAAAATGGAAAATAAAGCTAGGTTCTATTATTGGCTTCATTTTACAGAGCCTTAGAAAGGTCAAATAACATGCCTTAGCAACACAGTTTCTAAGTGGTAGCACTAATTTTACAACCAGATAATCAGACTCTAAGGTCACTGATATTAACCACCATGCAATACTCAAGAGTTGCAGTGACACTCACTCTCTCTTCATAATTATTATGTAATTAAAATTATATATATATATATTTTTTTCTACTTGTATTGCAAATAAAATGTATAGGCATGTTTGAATGCATGCACACATATTAACATATAAGTTCATGTACACAAAATCATTGAACTAATACTTTGTGGTTAGGTAAAGGAATTTTTAAGACTAATTTTGTTATATAAAGTTTTTGCCTCATGTACTGATATTACAACCTAATACCTTGAAAGATCATATTTCCTGCACTGAATAATCCCCTAGAGTCTTGGAATTACATTAAGGATTTTGATCTTGATTTTAGGAAGAATGAGTAGCCATTGAAGTGACTTAAGTCGGGAGCAGCATAATCAAATTCATGTTTTAAAGAACGCCTCTATTTGTTTCATTTCTAATAGTGAGAGTAGGGTGGGTGAGAGTGGAGAGTAGGGCGATAAGGCAGATGCTAGTGAAGAGATGTAGATGAGTGATGATGTTAGCTTGGACTTGAGGGATGGAGGCTTAACATAAAAATGTCAGAGTTACAATGGGCAGGCCTTGGTCTCGTGTGGTTGGATGTGAAGGATGGCAGAGTATCACGTGGCAAGAATGACACCTACGCTGTGTAGATGGGGAAGCAGTTGACAGAGACAAGAAACACTGGAGGAAGATCTGGTTTGTGGAGGGAAATTCTGAATTTTAGACATACTGGTTCAGAAGTGCCTTTGCTCTGTAGGCGTGTCTTGTTGGTCACTGGTCTGAAGCTCAGGAGACAGGAGATAAATTCAGGAGTCCCTGAGATTTAGATGGTAATTGTTGGTCATTGGGCAAAAGTGGGGGCACAATATACAGAAAAAAAATACAAAAATACAAGCTTCAACCTTTGATGCTATTTAGAGGGGTTTACCCAGAGGAGGAGAAAACAAATGAGTGAGAGAGAGAAGTAGAAGAAAAACTAAGAGGTAAGAATGCCAAAGGAAGATAAAATTTCAAAAAGGAGGGGATTATCAACATTTCTGAATGCTACAGAGAGGTCAAGTAAGAGAACTGGGCACCTGGGTGGCGCAGTTGGCTAGGCATCTGACTCTCTGACTCTGGTTTTGGTTCAGGTCGTGCTCTCAGAGTCTTGAGATCGAGCCCCGCGTCGGGCTGCACGCTGGGGTTGGAGCCTGCTTAAGATTCTCTCTCTTCCTCTCCCTCTGCCCCTCTCCCCTGCTCATGCTTTCTTTCTCTCTCTTTCTCTGAAATAAATAAATAAATCTTTTAAAAAAGAGGAGAATTAAATGTCGCTGTTTGGGTTTAGCAGCACGAGGTGATTTATGATCTCAGCAAGCATCATTTTGGTGGGAAAGTTGGTATGGAATCCAGATTCGGGGTGGGATCAAGAATGAGTAAGAGGTTCTACCACATTGAGCGAACAAAGCTAGACAACACTGTAAATCAGTGTAAGTGAGGAAGGGATGCTCGGGAGCAGGAGGCAGAGGGAGGAGTGGGCTGGAGAAAGACAGCACAGCAGTGAGCACAATGGAAACGTGATGGACTCCAGAACAGGAATTGCCAAATAATGTACTGTGGCCTCTCCCAAGGCTGACTTGGCTTTGCTCTTTCTCTTTCGGAAGGAAACACCCCTTCCTCCAGCAATGGTTCTGAACACGAGCTGCCAGTCAAAAGTCTAAACAGGAGTCATGGCTTGTGATCCAGCCTACTTGTTAACCAACCCCCGTCCTGTGCATGTCATCACTGACCTTTCTCCAGACCGAATGTGTCTCCTCATGGTTTATCTGCTTCCCTTATAAAAGAAGACTGTCATGACTTCTCAGGCTCTGTCAATGTTTGGAATCTCTCAAAACTTTTAGTTTTTGTTCTTCAGACTGCTCCGTCCTTCAATTTACTGTATCACAAATCCTAGCGGAACACTCACAGCCTGACCAAGCTTTGTAAACCAGGCGTCTCCTTTCAACCAGCCTTTAGGGGGTTGTTCGATCCTTCATCTAAAGGTCACGGGGTACAACACAAACTTTTGCTCAGTTCTTTGGGAAGAAAGTATGGGTGTTCAGATATTATAAAGCTCTGTCTGTTTTAAACATGCTTCCATGAATCCCAAGGAGCTTTAGCATTTGGTAGAGTGGAGGCCAAGGCAACCATTTATAAATATAAGAACTCCAAAAATTGGGTCTTTCAGGGCACCCTCTCTCCAGTCAGTTTTTTCTTATTAATATGAATATGGTTTCTCAAGACAATTGCTACTTCTCTACTGGTACCACATACAGACTTAATGCCCTAAAAGTGGCTCTAAATCCTGAGATTAGGATTGAAAAATAATTCACTCTTCCAAGACAACTTTGAAAATCTCTGGACCAAATTTTTCTCTTATGCATTCATAAATCTTTCCAGTCAGGGTTTCTCAAAAAGTCTAGTTTTAAGCTTTATTTTAAGGATCAAGGCCAAACATGTCCTGGCTTCATATGTGGGCCTCCTATGGATTGGCTGCTAAGGTATGCCAGTCAGGGCTGTGATCATGCACCTGTCTACCTATTGGGTTATTGTTCACGTGTTGATGGTGTTTTGGGCTGAACTTTGGAGACTAACTGCCTCACCTTGTGATAGTGACCTAGGTTTTTTTCTTTTTTTCCCTTTAAATTTTTTATTGTTATGTTAATCACCATACATTACATCATTAGTTTTTGATGTAGTGTTCCATGATTCATTGTTTGTGTATAACACCCAGTGCTCCACGCAGAATGTGCCCTCTTTAATACCCATCACCAGGCTAACCCATCCCCCCACCCCCTCCCCTCTAGAACCCTCAGTTTGTTTTTCAGAGGTCATTGTCTCTCATGGTTCGTCTCCCCCTCTGATTTACCCCCCTTCATTCTTCCCCTCCTGCTATCATCTTCTTCTTCTTCTTTTTTTTCTTAACATATATTGCATTATTTGTTTCAGAAGTACAGATCTGTGATTCAACACTCTTGCACAATTCACAGCGCTCACCACAGCACATACTCTCCCCGGTGTCTATCACCTAGCCACCCCATCCCTCCCACCCCACCCCCACTCCAGCAACCCTCAGTTTGTTTCCTGAGATTAAGAATTCCTCATATCAGTGAGATCATATGATACCTGTCTTTCTCTGATTGACTTATTTCACTCAGCATAACACCCTCCAGCTCCATCCACGTCGTTGCAAATGGCAAGATCCCATTCCTTTTGATGGCTGCATAATATTCCACTGTGTGTGCGTGTGTGTGTGTGTGTGTGTATCACACATCTTCTTTATCCATTCATCTTTTGATGGACATCTTGGCTCTTTCCACAGTTTGGTTATTGTGGACATTGCTGCTATAAACATTGGGGTGCACGTACCCCTTCAGATCCCTACATTTGTATCTTTGGGGTAAAAGTGACCTAGGTTTTATGGTTAATTGTCTTGTTTCAGGATGTTTTGCAAAAGTCACCCCTGCAGAGGCTGCTAGACAGGATGCTATTTTGGTCTTGTCTAAGCTGTAAAACAGGATACTAGTGTGGTTTTGTCTTAGCTGTCCCGGCTCCCTGTTTTCTTGTTGGGGACCCTGGCCTTGACTACGTAAGTGTCCAATTAACTCCTAACAACATGAACCTTAAGTTAACTGAGTAGTCCTGGAACATGATACAGTGGGCCACAAAACAAGGGAAAACAGCATCACACCTCAGGCAATGGGGAGACCTGCATTGTTTCTAGACACAATCTTTCCATGGACTTGGTTTGACACTAAACAGGTCACATCTCTCTTTTATGTCCCATTTGTTCAACAAATATGTAAAATTAGATGGTTGGAACAGATGACCTCAAGTTGTTGTTGTTGTTGTTTTTTTTCTCCAAAAGTCTTCACTGCTAATTTTGTAGCTCTCAGTGTCCTGGATATTTTCTATCTTCCGCCTTGATTTCCCGGTGGATCATTGAAGTGAGCTAGAGATAGAAACAGACGTTGTCTCAGAAAATGTGTTTGGCGTGCCTTGCTGTATGTTTTGTCATCCCTCTCACTCAGATGGTTTTATGTAACAATGTGCTGCCTTTTCCTTATACCAAAATAGACCCTGTATCGTGTCATGGAAGAAAACCCTGCTCCATGCCTGAGCCTCCCTGCAAGCTTGCATCAGGTTCCCAAGGTGCTCCAATTGACGTCTCTAACTTCTGCATTTTGGAAATAGGGGAAGGGTTACAAATTTCCTCCCTCTTGGCCCTTGGAAGGCTGCCTTGCTCTGGAAGTTCCAGTCCGAGGCATTTCATGATTCATCTCTGGTCTTTTATCCCACACAGAAAAGGGCTACTTTGCTCTAGACTGTTGTTCCATTCACTCATACCCATTTCCTGCCAAAGTAACTATTTCCCCCAAAGAAAATAAAAGATGTTCTGAGTCGTTCATTAATTTCTGCATGTGGAATGAATGAGGAATTGATGTGAGGAGCCCAGCAGTAATGAGGTGATGACCAAAATGGGATGGGATGACCCAAAAAGCAATGCCTTGCAATGAACAATTAATTATTAAAAACTGGAGCCCAAGTACATTATACTACTAAATCAATCAGCCTGAGCTTACAGTCTTATTAAAATTAGTGAGTTTAAAGCCAATTTATTAGAAATGGATTACTATTTTCCATTTGAAGCCTATACCATTTGCTAGAGAGAATGGAGATTTGGATAATCATATCTTCTCTGGATTATAAATATACCACCATTAGTAGATTATTTATGGAAAATTTACACATATGCATGGCTGTATCTTTCCTTTTCATTTCTAAAAGCACAGAACAGATTGCCTGTGCTCAATGCTGAATGTATTAGTCGCTTTACAGAGCTTGTTTTTCCCCAAGATGATCGTTCTTATCTATCAGAAAACAAGCAAGCAAACATATTGGTAAGGAAAATGTGTCTTTCTTAAAGGTTTGAAGATCGGATGCCCTGAAATGAATAAATAATGACTAAATAGTTATTTTGCACTTGGCTAATAAAGAGAATGATATTCTTTGAGGGAAGAAAGAGAAAAATTATTATGTCCGAATTTGAGAACTACATATGTGGCTCAACAAAAGCCTTGTCCCTGAAAAGTATTTGAAGTTAAAATAGTTCTGATTCTTGCTAGTAGTTTATTCTCTCCAGTTTGCAGCTTTCTCTGTCTTTTTTCCTCCTTGTCTAGTTTCTCTTTTGATTTAGTACCTTTGTGAAATCTCCTTCTTCCTTTATAGTCCTTTTCATCCACATAGAATGCCAGAAGTAGTTATCAGAACAGGGACCGTCTGGTAGCAAAAAGCAGTGTTTATATGCAAATAACCACAATAAATATGCCTTCTCTACATGAAAACAATAAAACCGCCAGTGTCTATGGTTTCTGGAAATTACTTCTATTTTTTCTTGAACTGGAGCTTTGCTCTTCTACAAGGAGCCAAGGTCAAAAGCTTTCCTATTCTAAAAATCATATGGAAGTGAGTTTGGAAATCTTATACATACACCCACAGAGATGATGTTCAGGCTTTCCTTTTCCGTGTTCACAAATGCAGTTTTTAATAGTGGATAGCATTTGGGGCACTCTTGATACGTTGAGACCTCCTCCAAAGGCTGGGAGTATGAAGACACTGAACAGTTCTCACTAGAAAATGTGAGATCCATAAAGGCAGGGATTTTTATTTTTGTCTGTTTTGGTCACAGTGATGTTTTCTGTGCCTAGAGTAGTGCCTGACCCATAGCAGGGGCTCAATAAATATTTCTAAAATGGAAAGGGCAGTTAACAGCACGGGCCTAAAGAAAAAATCCTAAGATATTTATTTTAAAGTATCTTGGCAGTGAGTTCTATTGGTTCCCTTTAATGTAAAATCCTTGCTTTTAGGAGGTGACTTTTTGAACAGGTAATAAAATTTCCACTAAAAATTAGGAAATGTTTCCCCCACGTTGATTTCCTATGTTCCTATGTCCAGGTGTTTTATTTATTTACTTTTAGAGTAGTGTTAAGAAAAGAAGGAGGACTTAATCCTGTAAAAATGTCAATTCACCCTAAACTGGTTATAGGTTCTACACACTACAATGAAGAATGTTGTCAAAATTTACACCCTATTCTAAAATTTATATAAAAATCAAAGAACCTGTAATAGCCCAACAATTTTGAAAAATAAGAACACTGTTGAAGGACTTACACCACCTCATCTCAAGACTTATTATAAAGCTATAGACACCAAGTGTGTAGTATTGGCTTAGGGATAGACAGATCCATGAAACACAATAGAAAGTCCAGAAATAGATCCAAGCTTCCATGGTCAATTGATTTCAAAGAAAGGTGCTATGCCAAAGCAATTTATTGAGAAGAGGAATTCTTTTCAACAAAGGATTCAGGAATAACTGGATCTCTACATGGAAAAGAAAAAAAAAGGTCTGACCTCTATTTCAAAACATATAAGAACATAAATTTAGATGGAATCGCAGGCTTAAACATATAAGCTAAAACTATAAAATTTCTAGAATAAAACAAAAAAAAAGAATGATGTTTGTGACCTTGGGGTGGACAGATATTAGACAGGACACAGAAAGCCACAACTGAAAAAGAAAAGATAGAATTTGGATTTCATCAAGACCAGAAATCTTGTTCTGAGAAACACTGTTAAAAGAATGAAAAGGCAATTCACTGAGTAGGAGAAAATATCTGCAGATCAAATATCTCGCAGAGGACTTGAATCTAGAATATATAAATCATTCTTACAATGAAACTACAGCAAGATAAAAAACACAATTAAAAATGGGCAACAGACATGTCACAAAACATGGCCGGTAAGCCCAAGGAAAAGAGCTCAACATCAGTAGTCTCAGGGGATGACCATTTAAAACCCGATGAAGCAGGAGGCTGGGGGCTGGCTGTGGAAGTGGGTGAAATGAGGGAAAAGTATTAAAAGTACAAACTTCCAGTTATAAAATAAGTCATGAGGATGTAATAGACAGCATAGTGACCGTAGTTAATAATACTGTATTGCACATTTGCAAATTGCTAAGAGAGCACATCTTAAAAGTCCTCCTCACACACAAATTTGTAACTATATATGATGATAGATGTTAACTAGACTTATTGTGGTCATCATTTTGCAATTATAGAAACACAAATCGTATGTTATACACCCGAAACTAATGTGATGTTATATGCCAATTCTGTGTATACTCATTGGAAAGGTTAAAATGTGTCTGTTAGCCATTTGTATGTCTTCTTTGGAGAAGTGTCTGTTCATGTCTTCTGTCCATATTTTGACTTGATTATTTGTTTTTTGGGTGTTGAGTTTGAGAAGTTCTTTACAGATCTTGGAAATCAGTGCTGAAAAAAAATGTTCATCATCAATAGCCATCAGGGAAATTCAAATCAAAACCACATTGAGATACCACCTTACATCAGCTAGAATGGCAAAAATCGACAAGGCAAGAAGCAACAAATGCTGGAGAGGTTGTAGAAAGGGGAACCCTCTTACACTGTTGGTGGGAATGCAAGTTGGTACAGCCACTTTGGAAAACAGTGTGGAGTTTCCTCAAAAAATTAAAAATAGAGCTACCTTATGACCCAGCAATTGCACTACTGGGTATTTACCCCAAAGACACAGATGTAGTGAAAAGAAGGGCCATATGCACCCCAATGCTCATAGCAGCAATGTCCGCAATAGCCAAAATGTGGAAAGAACCGAGATGCCCTTCAACAGATGAATGGATAAAGAAGATGTGGTCCCTATATACAATGGAATATGAGCTCAGCCATCAGAAAGGATGAATACCCAACTTTTACATCATCATGGATGGGACTGGAGGAGATTATGCTAAGTGAAGTAAGTCAAGCAGAGAAAGTCAATTATCATATGGTTTCACTTATTTGTGGAACATAAGGAATAGCAGGGAGGACATTAGGAGAAGGAAGGGAAAAATGAAGGGGGGGAATAGGAAGGGGAGATGAACCATGAGGACTATAGACTCTGAGAAACAAACAGGGTTTTAGAGGGGAGGGGGGTGGGGGGATTGGTTAGCCCGGTGATGGGTATTAAAGAGGGCACGTACTGCATGGAGCACTGGGTGTTTTACGCAAACAATGAATCATGGAACACTACATCAAAAACTAATGATGAATGATATAGTGACTAACATAACATAATAAGATAAAATTAAGTGACAAAAAATGAAAACCACTGGCAATACCAAAGGTTGGCAAGGACATAGCGCCACCAGATCTCTTGTGTATAGAGCCAGTGGGACTTGAAAATAGTACAAAGCACACTTTATAGGATGGTTTGATAATTTTTTTATCAAGTGTCATAAATATCCACATTGTAATCCATGTTTTTTTCCCCCCAAGAGAAATAAAAACAGATGTCCACAAAAAGACTTGTAGAAGAGCATTCAGAGCAGCATTATTTGTAATAGTCACAAACTGGAAACAACTGAAATGTCCACCCTCAAAAGAATGAATAAATAAATTGTGGAATATTCATTTAATGAATACTGCTCAGTAATAAAAAAGGAATAGATTACTGATAAGCCAATCAATACAAATGAATCTCAAAAGCACTATGTGAAGAAAAGACATAAAGCAATACACACAGTTTGGTTCCATTTATGAGATTCTAGAACACAGGAACTACACTATGAAGAAAGACACATGAACAGTGTTTATCTATAGGTGATAAAAGTGGGGGAACTTTCTGGAGTGACAGAAATACCCAACATCTTATATGGATTACCCATGTATATGAATTTATCAAAACAAATTAAGTTATAGCTTGTGTAGAAAAAAACCCTCAATCATTTTGATAAGTACCCACGCTTTATGTCATAATTGGTAGATGTTCTTTTTGTGTAAAAAAAGATAATGAGTATGCAAACCATCATAATCTATTAAGAATAATTTTGTGGGCTCCCTAAAAAGTAAAATTATTGGAAGGTATTGAAAGGACATTTAAAACAGAGAAAGGCATAAGAAAAAGAACCTAACATCGGGCCAGCCTTAAAAACATGTTGACAGTTTTACAATCCACTCCTAAATGAGTATGGAAGTCAAGTCAAACTTTTAAAGATAAGATATTAAAGAAAAAAACCAAATGTCCCAGCAGCTAAGTAACTCCGGGTAAGGAGGCACTTATGTTCCTGGTTTGTACACTGCCTCCTAAGTCTTTGGAATTTTCTTCAGCAGAGCAAGGGAGTACTGGTTAGGATAAAGAAAGACTAAATAAAACCGGTAGGAGAATGTCTTCTCTACCAAAATCATACTAAAGAATTTATTTTTCAGTAAGAACATGAGAAGGAAAGTTCTTTAGCAAACTCCAATGCTTATTAGCTAAAGTAGTTCAAGTAGTCTGGAATTTTCTGCTCTCATAATTAAATGTTTTCTTGTGCACTGAAATCACTCACACATTTTTCTAAGTTTTGTTTATATTCGACCCTGTGATACTGACTCCTTTTTGGGGAAAATGTGAAGTTCTGTATTTAGTTAGAACTTTGAATCTGAGAAGCACCTGGGTGGCTCAGTCAGTTAAGCATCTGCCTTTGGCTCAGGTCATGATCCTGGGGTCCTGGGATTGAGCTCCACATCAGGCTCCCTGCTAAGCTGAGTCTGCTTCTCCCTCTGCCTCGCCCCCTCCTTGTGTATGCAGGTGCGCATGCGCTCTCTCTCTCTCGCTCTCTCTCTCAAATAAATAAATAAAATCTTAAAAAAAAAAGAACTCTGAATCTGAGGTTGGATTCCCCAGAAGTGGACCCCAGGCTTGAGGCTTCATATGCAAGAGCTTATTCAGGAGGTGCTCACAGGGAAATCCCTAAGGCACCGGGGCAGGGAGGTGGGACAAGAATGCCAGCAAGAAAGGAGTTGTGGGCAGAGTCTGTTCCATGAGCGGTAACTTCGGCCTGGCCCTTCAGGGCAAAGGTGGAGAGTAAGCTTCACCTCAGAGGGATCCAGGACTCCAGTGAGGCCTGAAAGCTGGTGGCCTTGTAGACTCCTGCTCCTGCCCATCATTCCCAGGGACTCAGGCTCTCCACCCACAGGAGTGGAGCTGGCTCCTCTGAGAAAGAGCCAAAGGTGTTGCTGTTGGAAGCAAAAATACACTGGAGTCAAGGGGTTCCTCAAAACGGTAAAGAGAGACCTGAAGCACCGACTTCATTTTGGAACACCGGTATCATTACCTGCTAAACACTAGAGCATTCTCAAAGTGTTTTGCCACTCTTTTGTCTACCATGATATATTTGGATTTCTTTTCATCTTGTATCTCTTGTCCTCTATTTACTGTGTTTTTGTCCACTCTGTGCTTCCTTCCTGGTTTCTTTTGAATTGCTTGGATGTTCCTTCTTCTCCCCCCCCCACCCCCCGCTTTCTACTGGTTTGAAAATCATGCATTCGTTCTGTTCTGTCAGTGGTTGCCCTTGGATTTTTGCCATGCACATTTGACTGATGGGATACCAAGTTACTGATCTTTCTATCATTTCCCTAAACACGCAGAAGCCTTAGGCTCCTTCAGTTCTTATCATCTTCTTACAGTTTCTCTGTCCTTTTGTTCTATTTTTTTTTTTTTAACCCTTCCTTTGGCGGCGGCTGCTGTCAATTTTGTTTTCAGTGCTTATCTTGATTTAGCAACATGGTGGCTCACCACTGCCATTTGCAACTGGCTCCATCTTTCTGGGTTCAGTTTTCACGTTACTGAGGTGATTTCTTTCACGTTACAGAAGCTGATTTCTTTCTTCTTTCAACAAATATTGATTGTATGTCTCCTCTGTGTGAGGAGTATTCTAGGCAACAAGGATTATGGTGGGAAGGAGACAGAGAAGAGAAAGCTCCTGCCCTCATGTGAGAATGGGGGTAAACTCTGCATATCCGTCTGAAATACCTGCATTGTCTCCTCATTCTGGAATGGTAGTTGAGGATATAGCCTCTGGATTGACCACATTTTCCCTCAGCATTCTGGGATTTACGGTGGTAGAATCAGTTCTGCTCCTTCATGGGTCTTCTCTCTTCTCTAGCTAATTTTAAGATTGTCTTTGTTTTTTTTTTTTTTAAGATTTATTTATTCATTTGAGACTGAGATATATATATATAGAGAGAAAGCATGATCAGGGGGAGTAGCAGGTAGAGGGAGAGGGAGAAGCAGACCCCCAGCTGAGCAGGGAGCCTGATGTGGGGCTCGATCCCAGGACCTGGAGATCATGACCTGAGCCAAAGGCAGACACTTAACCATCTGAGCCACCCAGGAACTCCAAGATTGTCTTTGTTTTGTGTTTTCTGCATTTCACTATTATATATCTAGGGGTAGAATTATTTTTATTTTCCCCAGAACTTGAAATGTGTTTTTTAATATAAGGATTCATGTCTTTCTCCAATTCTGGAAAACTCTCAAGAATTTTCTCTCCAAACGTTGTCTTTCTCTCATTCTTTCTATTCTTACCTCCTGGAGCTCCTATTAGGCATATGCTTATTTATTTATTTATTTATTTATTTATTTATTTATTTATTTAATTTATTTATTTTTAAGAGAGGCAGGAGGAGCTGAGGGCGAGGGAGAGAGAGAATCTTAAGCAGGCTCCATGCAGAGCGCAGAGCCCCACTTGGGGCTCAACCCCACAACTCTGAGATCAAGACCTGAGCTGAAATCAAGAGTTGGACACTGAACTGACTGAGCCATCCAGGTACCACAGGCACATGCTTGTTTCAGTTTGTCTAAAGGCTCATAAATCTTAGAGCTCAGGCTTGGCATACACTTGACCTATACCTTCAATGAAACATCAGTTCCTAAATAAAAACATGTTTCAACTCTACAAGAAGGTAAAGGAGAGGATAGCATCCATTCTAGCTCAGCTGACCTCCATGATTTTGATCTTCTCATTCAGCTTCCCTTTTGCTCATAGACACCACTCCATTCTAGGGCCAGATGGGTTTTGAAAAGAAACTTAATCTTCTATTTCTAGTTTTAGACAAGTTTGCATTTTGGACTTCACACATTCAAGTTTCTTGGTTTCATTCCCCTTTAGCTACTCCTACTCCTGGATGACATAGAATAATAGCACTCCTGTCGTATTCTGGGTCCTGGGACTCTCAGAGCTGTCATGGGCTTGGCCACTGGGTGCTCAGCCACTGGGTGGGTGTCCAGGCAGCCTCTCTGGCTGCCTTGTCATGCAGATGGAACCACCATGCTGGCTACTTTTTTAAAAAAAGATTACACACACACACACAGACACAGACACATACACATTTTTTATTTGAAAAGGAGTTAGGAATACCTGATTTTTCTTAGGTTTTAAGAAATACTTTTTTTTGTTGTTGTGTGTTTAAATGAATGTGTGTGTGTGTGTGTGTGTGTGTGTGTGTTTGTATAAATATAGTATATAAATATGAGTTTCACTTCTGTGGTCCAATCCCAAGAAAAGACTCTTCTTTGAGTGATTAGTGAAAATGAGAAATTGGTAATCAATTCAGTACAAACTACCATACCAAAACCAGAGAAAGAAAGGGGCAATGACATCAGTAATGACAAAGGCATTTATTTTTTTGTAGTTAATCCTCTTAGAAGGTCATCAGATTAAAATAACAAAAAGCAAAACATGCACAGAGATGCTCCATCTCCATGCCCCTGCCCTGAACCATTGGGCACACTGTGCAGATTCGTAAGAGCCCTTAGAAATAGAGACTTGGACAACTAGCTAAATACTAAAGACATGTAATGGTCTCTTCTAGAAGGGGGGAAACCTTCATCATGAGTCATCGACTAGATGTTTATGGCCAGGAAATACTGTAACCCTATAGTTTGGCTCCTGAAGGTCACATTCTTCTTTGGGACAGAAGGCACAGGTCAATTATTGCAGTTGGTGAGCTTTTCTTTTGGGTGTGCATCAGGACCAATTCTGCATGAAGGAAGAATTTCCCTTCTGGCATTGGCTCACTGCAAGTATGGAATTCTATCATGGGGTTGTTGAACACAGTATTCTCCAGGGAGCTCCCAGGGGATCCTGTGAGGCTGTTCATGGGACACTCTGCCTTGGGGACCATTTTCCACAGTGGCACCCAGCTTCTCCTCTCCATGACTCTTTCTGTGAATTTCTCTTCCTTTTCCAAGATTTTGGATTCTAGAATAACAAATCACCCCTTAAGAAACCCAGAGTTGTAATTGTATACTCATCCTTGGGATCGAAGAACACTCTGGCCTGAGTTCTCTTGCTTATATGTATCTCTTTCTACCTGTAGGAATACGTGCCCCTTTCCTCCCTCCTTCCTTTTCCCTACAATTATTGATAAACCTGTTATATGAAAGGCAATCTCCAATGCTCTGTTACTCTCACACTGCGCATTTGGGGCAGATTTATAAATCCTCTGATGTGATTCTCACGACAGCCCTGGGGGAAGGAGGAAGAATGATATATCTGGAAAGAGACAGTCTTGGAGAGAATAGGAATTTGAGAGACATGGGGGGATTCAAGCCTTTTCCCATGTGTACCACCTATATGGTATAGAAACTTGTTCCATTGCTTTTGATCCTTCATGTCCACATCTGTAAATTAGTGATGATAACGTTTCCTTTTTACCATTGTTTTGAAAATTGGAGATACTTCAGAAAAGTGCCTCACACATTGCCTAATACATAGAAGTCCTCAGTGCATTATTGTTATCATGATCCTTTTTATTATTAGTCTGAATGTAGACATAGGAAACTGAGGCTTGAAGTGGGGAAGGAACTCAACAGAGAACATAAAGGTAAGTGGCAGAGCCAGCACCGGGTCTATGGCCTTTGGACCCCCATCATCATTCCTCATCCCTCCTTACGTGGGATGTGCCATGCTGCCCTCTCCTCCAAGGGTGGAAGTGGGTGTGGAGTGCCAGTGTCCCCTTTTTTCAAATTGACTTTAAGGACAAAATGACTTTTTCTCATGTGTTTGAGTTGGAAGGGAATTCATTGCTTGGGTTTGTGTCTCCTTTTCTGGACTTTTGTGACTTAAGAGGAGTGAAACTTTTTTCAATCTTCAGGGAACACACAGGGGTGTATGGCAGTTTTGTCATGGTGAGAGAACCCGTGGAAGGAACTGGAAAAGACAGAAGACCCCTACTGCAGGGTTATCATCCTCAGGGAGATGAGCCACGGCCCCAAGCTGTCTGAATGAGCAGGTTGTGAAGGATGCTGGTTTATTTATACTCTCTACTATGTCCTCTTTTTCACTTGCTTGAGATGTATCACAGAGTTTTTCCTGAGAGTTTACCTTTAATAACAACAAAGTAGTATTCAAAGAAACTGACTGTGTGTCTTTTCTTTCCTTAGCAGAAGTCAGATAAATAACAAAGATGATTTATTGCAGGCTTTCCGCTTCAATGATACTACAAGACAGAAGGTAACTCTGAAGCAGAGATAGAAACTTTATATTCTGTGGTTTGAAATTATTCCTTTGAAACACTCCGTTCAGAGGGGTGGGTGGTAGTTTCCAATGCTAATGACCCCTACCATGTACTAGTGCCATTTCTATCTATGGTGTATCCCCTTTAGATACTGTTGTAGGAGGCAAGCAAATGTGTTGTGTATTTGAAAATGCTAGAATTACCCACATCAATGCTTGAAGTAAGTCTGATCTCTGTCATCAAAAAGAAAAATCCTCTGGCACGTTACTTTAGCACAGGAAACCCTGATAAACTGTTTTGGGAACTGTCTCTTCCATACCTCACTGTACTTTGAAAGTTCACCCAGTTACAGTCCCTGAGTTAGGTCACTAGAAGTTTTATTTTCTTCCACCTGTCTCTTCTCACCCACCTTCCACACATCCAACACTCTCTGGCAACTTTCTTTGACTTCAAGAGGCAACAGCCTGGAAACTTTTGTTCTGTAAACAGTATTGAGAGCAGGAACTCCATGCTGTTTCAAAAGGCAATTTTTTTTTTTTTTTCTGAATGACTTAGAACTGTCTAGAAAAAAAATGGCATGGGGGTATACTTGGGATTTTGAGTGAATCACTTCTTTTGTTCTTGTACCCTGGAAGAAAGACTTGGTTTAGTGAACAAAGGACTATGGGACATCTATGCTCCTAACTATACTGTCACAGTGGCTTGAGTACTAAGATGTACAAATGGGACGTTTAGAATAATATTAAAATTTATTCTTGTGCCAAATAATATTAAAAGAGTAATTGAGGACTTTTCCTGGAATTCTTGGTTGCTAACAAACTACATTTATAGAAGAACATGTTTACCTCTCCAATCATTTCTTACAGTTCCGTGAATGACCTGAAGGATAAGGTGAATTGAATAGTACCATAAAAATCAGCCGAGAAAGCACACAAAAAATCATTTATTAGTGTGAATATGGTCCTCATCATGTGGAAAATTCCCTCTGAGCTTCTTGGTAGCTCAGTGAGATAGGCATTGTCTCCACATTATGGATGAGGAAGATGGTTCACAGAGAAGAAAGTAAAAATCCCAGGATTTGTCACTTTGTAAGTGGCAGGGTATTAAAGCAAGTCTGCATCGAATTTCAGAGATTAAGTTTAGGACAGTCACACAAGTGTACTACTCCTCAGACAAATATTTTTTCCTGACAATAAATAGTAAAGTAAAATTCTCACTTGTCCTGGGCATTAAAAAAAGACAAATGTCCCAGCTTAAACAGTCAGACAGGAAGATTTCCCTCTACTCAGTCTTTTGTTTGATTCAGGTCTTTAACTGATTGGGTGCGGCCCACCTGCATTAGGGAGGACAATCTGCTTTACTCAGTCCGCTGATCCAGATATTCTCATCCAGAAACACCTCCACAGACACACCCAGAATAATGTTTTACAAATATCTTGGTACCTCATGGCCCAGTCAAATTGACACATACAATCAACCATGAGAAGTGAATGTTATAGACTGAATATTTGTGTCTCCTGCAAGTTCATATGTTGAAGTCCTAATCCCCAATGTGATGGTATTGGGGATCGGTCTTTGGGAAGTAATTAGGTTTAGATAAGATCATGACGGTAGGATCCTCATGATGGAATTATTGCACTTATAAAAGAAGATACCAGGACTCTCTTGCTCTCTCTCTCTGTAGGATATGTATGTAAGTACACAGTGAGAAGGGAGCCCTCCCCAGGAAGAGGGCCCTCACCAGAACTGCACCATGCTGGCACATTCTGATCGTGGAATTCCAGCCTCCAAAAGTGCAAGACAATACATCTCTGTTGAAACCACCTAGTTTGTGATGTTTGGCTAGGGCAGCCTGAGCTGATTAGGATGTTATCTGTAACAGGAATACACCAAGCTGCAAAGTATAGACAACCTGACAATGAGTCAAATTAGCAAATGGGTCAATGTTTCTCATGTTGTCAGAGAGCCAGAGCTAGGTGGCAGTCCAGGACTCAAGAATGGCATAGCCTCTCCACTACCCCCCAGAACTTCTCCTTGCATTTACCTCAGGGACATGATCACCCTGACTTGCAAGGGATGATGGGGGATTTGAATATTTTGCTTTATAATTTCTTTTTTTTCAAGATTTTATTTATTTATTTGAGAGAGAAAGACACAGCGAGAGAGGGAACACAAGCAGGGGGAGTGGGAGAGGAAGTAGGCTTCCAGCGGAGCAGGGAGCCCGATGCAGGGCTCGATCCCAGGACCCTGGGATCATGACCTGAGCCAAAGGCAGACACTTAACGACTGAGCCACCCAGGCCCCCCTTGCCTTATAATTTCTAAAAAAGGAGAATTTGGGTATGTCTGAAATGAGGTGAGATGCAATACCTGCCACATTATGAATGAAAAAATTAGAACAAGAAGGGCTAAACAAAATCTAAATTATCTAGGTCAAAATCAAAAAGGGGCATAGATTTAATTTTTATTCCCTTCCTGTTTGATACTTAAATAAGAGAGTGTCAGATCATCATCAGGTAAAAATAATTTGGACAGATAGATCCTTTCTAGCAGATACAAAAGTTAATCAATAAATATTTAATGAACACTTGGTATATTTCTGTACCAAATCTGATGCTTCACATGAAACACTGGGAGCCATTCTCTCTGGCCATTTTTCTTGAATGAACAAAACCCCTTTATTCTAGCTTAATATTTGTCAGAATATAAATCATATTCCACTAGATTCAAAAGGCAACTATGTCCACTCTAGGCTAGATCTTAAAAAGTGATTCTTTATGCCAGAGCCTCTGGTTTACCTTCTAAATCCAGCCCTTTCCAACACAATTCCTCTCTCTCTCTCTCTCTCTCTCTCTCTAATTATCCTCAGTGGAAGACAGTCTTAATTTTATCCACATTCTGTCCTTATCGTGGGATGGACTGACCTTTATCTCCATACCCCTATCACTTTGCTCCAGCTTTTCCTAGTTCAGGCTGAAACACAGTCAGAATGGATTGCTCACCAATGGTGAGCCCCAGACCTCTGTTTCCATTTCTCCAACAGTCTCATGGGACTAGTGCCTCTCTGCCAGCTGCTCCCCTAATCTGTCCTCACAGGGACCAGACTCTGGTTTGTCCCTTTGAACTCAAGTGAATCCTGGGAATTTCCCTGCTCCCACCTGCACTCTAATTCCTAGGTTCCCATGGGTTTATTTTTCTCCCTCGTTTGACTTCTAGTCAGCTACCCCCCTGGCTTGTTCCTTCCAAATTTGCCCCACAGGTCCATCAATTTGGGGGAAATTTCATAAGGTAGTGGTGTGGTAGTGATGGTCACAAGGATCCTTTTGGAGGAAGCCTGCAATGCAGTATTTGCTTTTCAGCATAACAATGTTGACAAGTCCTGAAGGTGAAATACAAGGATAGACAATCCCACTTTGTAAAAACCATTTTTTTGTGTGTCTGCCTGTGATTATCGATGGGATACCAAACGTTTGCCAATAAGCAATTTTGTACTCTGGCTCCCTAGAGTGTCAGGCCATGATTTCAGATGGCGGTACTTGGGATAACTTAATCAAAGAGAACAGAAGTTCTCCCGGTGGGGAGGCAGGTAGGTTAAGGATCTAGTTTGGTGGTTATACATTAGCACCAAGTCTTAGGAGCAACATTTGAACTAATTCCTTCCTTCTACATACTGTACCTGACCTGAAGCCAGTTCCATCATAACCCTGCAAGTTGGTTCATTAGCTAATTCAGTTTAGAATCACCTATGTAAATAAACTGATTCCTGATGTTTGGACTGTCTACCGAGAAGCCCATGTATTAACGTATGAGGCTGTTACCTAACATCAGTGCTTAGTTAACCCTCTCTTCTATCACTTCAATGAGGATAAGATATACTTTCGCCTTCTAGATAAAGGTTCTTAAACTGGGGTCCATGAACTTCGCGGAGCTATGTGCACAACGGAGATGCTGTCCAGTGTCTGCCACACTACCATTGTCCCAATAGATATTTGTCAAAGGGGTGAGTGTGGGAATCAACAAAAGCTCGTTTTGTCAGGGACAACGGGGCAGCATCATTTCAGGAAATACATACGTTCCTGTGCTTTTATAGACCTATCCCTTTTCTGTGATTCAATGCCTGTTCTGTGATCCAATGCCTGTCCCACACACTGGTAATTGAAATCTAAGAGGTAGATCCCATTTACACTGGCAGAGACTGCTTTTTGTGCGTTACCAGAAGCTGCGATTTTTTTTATATACATAGAAATATATATACATACATACATACAGATAGATACATAGATAGATGTAAAAGCTCTTGAATGAAGAGAGGTGGAATTATGTCTTAGAGCATCTGCCATGTGCTCGTTCTTTGAATGACACATTTGGTTCAGTTGACCACTTGCTCCATGACTCTTTTGAAAGCAATGAATGAAGGGTGCCTGGGTGGCTCAGTCGGTTAAGTGACTGCCTTTGGCTCAGGTCATGATCCTGGGTCCTGGGATCGAGCCCCACATCGGGCTCCTGGCTCAGTGGGAGCCTGCTTCTCCCTCTGCCTGCAGCTCCCCCTGCTTGTGTGCTCTCTCTCTCTGGCCAAATAAATAAATAAAATCTTAAAAAAAAAAAAAAAGAAAGCAATGAATGAGGGAAAGCAGAGAAAACACTGCACATGCAGTCTGACCTGGGCTGTGAGTCCTGACCGCACCAAGGACTGGACATGGTTTTCAGGAGAGCACAGCCTCTAGTCCCCTCAGGCTTATTAAGGATGAATAATAGTAATAATACTTAATAGGATTAGCATGAATATTATATAAGCCATTTCATATCAAAACACATTATAAACTGCAAAATGTTACCTTATTCTAAAGAACTAACACTATGACTTTTATTATTAGCAGTGGAAACTTGCCACAAACAGAAAGCAATGGCTGAGGAAGGGCTTCTGGCCAGCCATCAGAGAGAGGAAGGGGACCAGCTGGTGTTACGAGCTCCCTTGTGACCGGGAGCCAAGCCGAGACTCCACAGCGGTGGTGGTCCCTTACCCTAACAGCCACATCATCAAGGCCCAGGCGTGTCCTGCATAGCGGGACTGGCCACAGTTTGGCAGAAGGCATGACCTAGCAGAAGTTCATGTTCAAAATTTCCCTATGATGCCCGCTTCACCTTCGGTAGCCCTTTGCTATTTTTACTGCTGTCACGTTACTCCAAGGCCAATTCAGTTTAACAAACATTTACTGAGGACAGAGAGAAAGCCAGAAATATTTATGACCTAAACCCTACCACTATGTTGCTTCTGTTCCTAGGCGGAGATCCATCCATCTCTTTTCTTCTAGGATGGAAAATTATCCCTTTCCAGAGGTCTGATAGATATCATATATAATATCCTTTTATTTAAATGCAATTTTCAATTTTGTCTGTAACTCTTACAAATAGTAAATATTAAGGGTCAACTATGTGTTGGGTACGGTGCTATATTTATTTTAGTGTAAGTATAACATGAAGTCTGTTTCCCCCAAATTGTTATCAGTCTGAAAACCTCTTATGGACTAAATATTTGTGTGTGTGTGTGTGTGTGTGTGTGAATCGTTAACCATTTCTCTTTGTTACAAAGTGACCCTTTTGTTCAGTTTTTCCATCTATCCAGTTAGGGCCAGTATCAAACAATTTTTAGTACTATTTTCCTGTAATATACTTTGCTCTCTGATAAGATCATTCCTTCTTCATTATACATTTTCAAAATTATACTCTGTAAGCTTTTCTTCCTGTGACATTTAGAGCAATTTTCAAGTAAAAAACTCATGTTGGGATTTAGATTCAATTCATTTGAAATGTAGTGATTTGGGAAAATTGGTCCTTTTAAAATATGTTGTCTCCCACCTGAGGCAGGGTGCTCTTTTTCACTGACTCGAGTCTTTATTTGTGTCTTTTATTAAAATATTGCGGAGTTACTCATGTAGACCACACATATTTCTCAGATGAATGAGATTTTTTTTCCCATTACAACTTCAGCCGCACAATAAGAATCGGTGTGTGTGTGTGTGTGTGTGTGTGTGTGTGTGTTTATCTTCTTCCAGGTTACCTATCAAATTTTATTAATTAAAGCAGTTTCTTAGCTTAGTCTCTTGGGCTATCTGACAATAAAATCATACCGCCCCACATGTTTTATCACTTCTTTTTCAATAATCTAACCCTTCATACTATCTTATTTTTGCTTTTAGTGAACAGTATTTCTATAATATTAATAATAGTGAAATTGGACACATTTATTTTACCATGGATATAGCTTTTAGATTGAAACAGATAGTCTTTATTATGGTAAAGCAGTTTTTCTCTATTCCTGTATTTTAGTATTTTATCAAAAGAATGTTACCAATTTTTAACATTTTTCTACTTATGCTAGGAACATTAATCCACTTCTGCTAGGTATTATCTATATTTAGATCATATTTTTCTTCTTTAATCTACTTGTGTCAAGTGCTATATTAATAGATGCCCTTATCTATTTATAGCACTTCTCCCTGAAAAGAAAAAAACTTGAAGAGAGAATCTTAGTAAAAGATATTCTCATGCCAGGTCACCCTTGAAATAAAAGTGTCCCTAGTCCCATGGGAGCTGTCTTTCCAGGGAGGCCAGTCATCTCAGATATAACTGCCCCTTCTTCTTGCTTCTCTTCTCAGGATAACTAACTTCTTCAGGTAGTCCTTCCAGTTTTACAAGTGTTAGTTGTTAGTTGATTTGTTGGATTTATTGTCTCGGGGGCAGAGGGCTGAGTTAGCCATTCTTCTCAGCTCACGGCACACCGTTATCATGGTTAATGGTCATTCCTGCTTCCTCCTCACCCTTTCCTGCTCTTTTCTTTAGTTTTAACCTAATGTTCCCTTTCTGTTCCAGGATCCTACCTACATTTGGTTATCATGTCTCCTTAGGATCCTCTTGGCTATGATAGTTTCTCAACTTGCCTCGTTTTTGATGACCTTGACAGTGTTGAGGAATACTAGTCAGGTATTTTATAGGCTGTCCTTCAGATGGGATTTATCTGATATTTTCCTTGTGATTAGATTTGGGTTATGGGTTTTAGGGAGGAAAGACACAGAGGAAAAATCATTTTCATCCCATGATATCAAAGGTACATA
This sequence comes from Eumetopias jubatus, assembly GCF_037043125.1. Taxonomy (NCBI): domain Eukaryota; kingdom Metazoa; phylum Chordata; class Mammalia; order Carnivora; family Otariidae; genus Eumetopias; species Eumetopias jubatus. Next base: position 129,690,445 of record NW_028274813.1, read on the forward strand.
CTATCAACATGACTCGTCACTGTTTTTTTTTTTGCCCATTTTTCTTTAAATTTTTATTGTTATGTTAATCACCATACATTACATCATTAGTTTTTGATGTAGTGTTCCATGATTCACTGTGCGTAACACCCAGTGCTCCATGCAGAACGTGCCCTCTTTAATACCCATCACCAGGCTAACCCATCCCCCCACCCCGCTCCCCTCTAGAACCCTCAGTTTGTTTTTCAGAGTCCATTGTCTCTCATGGTTGGTCTCCCCCCTCTGATTTACTACCCTTCATTCTTCCCCTCCTGCTATCTTCTTCTTCTTTTTTTTTCTTAACATATATTGCATTATTTGTTTCAGAGGTACTGATCTGTGATTCAACAGTCTTGCACAATTCACAGCACTCACCATAGCACATATGCTCCCCAACGTCTATCACCCAGCCACCCCATCCCTCCCACCCCCCCACCACTCCAGCAACCCTCAGTTTGTTTCCTGAGATTAAGAATTCCTCATATCAGTGAGGTCATATGATACATGTCTTTCTCTGATTGACTTATTTCACTCAGCATAACACCCTCCAGTTCCATCCACGTCGTTGCAAATGGCAAGATCTCATTCCTTTTGATGGCTGCATAATATTCCATTGTGTATATATACCACTTCTTCTTTATCCATTCACCTGTCGATGGACATCTTGGCTCTTTCCACAGTGTGGCTATTGTGGACATTGCTGCTATAAACATTGGGGTGCACGTACCCCTTCGGATCCCTACATTTGTATCTTTGTGGTAAATACCCAGTAGTGCGATTGCTGGATCGTATGGTAGCTCTCTTTTCAACTTTTTGAGGAACCTCCATACTGTTTTCCAGAGTGGCTGCACAAGCTTGCATTGCCACCAACAGTGTAGGAGGGTTCCCCTTTCTCCGCATCCCCGCCAACATCTGTCGTTTCCTGACTTGTTAATTTTAGCCATTCTGACAGGTGTGAGGTGGTATCTCATTGAGGTTTTGATTTGGATTTCCCTGATGCCGAGCGATGTTGAGCATTTTTTCATGTGTCTGTTGGCCATTTGGATGTCTTCTTTGGAAAAATGTCTGTTCATGTCTTCTGCCCATTTCTTGATTGGATTATTTGTTCTTTGGGTGTTGAGTTTGATAAGTTCTTTATAGATTTTGGAATGACTTGTCACTGTTGATGTTGACTTTGATGACCTAGCCTAGGTTGTGTTTCTCAGATTTCTCACTGTAAAATTATTCTTTTTCCTCCCTCTCCATGCTGTCTGCTTTGGAAGGATGTCCTGATGCAGAGCCTGCTGTTAAGGAGCGGGAGGTTGTATTCCACCCCCTTGACATAGAGCATCTACATAAACTATTTGGAATTCTTTTCAGGAGAGATATCTCTTCTCCTCACCTCTGTTTATTTATTTAATCATTTATTTATATCAGCTCATGAATATGTATTTTAAACGTTGGGTTATAATCCGATACTACTTTAGTTTTTGCTCAAATTAAACTGTTTTAGCTGGCCTCTGAGAATGCTTTAGGTTGGCTTTTGTGTCCTTTTGACATACAACTTCTCTTTCCCCCCTTCTCTGTCTTTTACCACTTGCTTGGCTCTCTCTTGTTTTCTCTCTTTTAACTATGTCCTGCTTTTCTGGTGCTACAAGATGTCCCAGGTTCATCTTGAGCATTTTCTGCCTCAGTCCTGGAATCAGCCATTTCTCCAATGATCCCTAGTTCTTTTATTGAGAGTATTATTTAAAACCATGATGTTGGTGCTAGGTGTCCTTATAGTTACTGGGCTGCTGTTCCTTCAGGCCCTCTCTGTTGACAGAGCAAGGAAATACAAGGGGGTATATACACATGGCTACGTGTGACCATCTGTATCATTATTAAGCTAAATTTGAGTTCACACTCATATTTCCAACTACAATCTGTTAGCACATGGATCGTTGGAGCCTCCTCCCCCATGCTTATCCATAACCTCTCGCTCAGTAGTGAGAAACCTGGCTCTCACCCTCCACCATGCCCTTACTGAATTGTCCTATTCTGCCGTATGAGAATGATCGACACCGACTCCCTTGGAAAACGACTTTATCAACTAGGTACAGGGCCACGTATAGTTTCTTTGGCCTATAGTCTTCTGATTTCATTCATTTCCAAAGTTACTTGGCTTGGCACCTTTATCTTCCACCCTCTTTGCTGAGGTCATTTCATACATTTGTCATACAGTTAGGTTTATTTGCCACAGTCTGCATTCCATCTTGGGATCCCCTGACCTCCTAAATGATTTTTTTAAAATTTACATGCATTAAGGTTCACTGTGCTATAAAGTTCTATGGGTTTTGTCAAATGCATAGTGTCTTCTTTCTGGGAATATTGTTTTACCATAAAAATTATTATATGTTCATCTTCACCTAGAAATTGGCTATTCTGGATTCATACATGATTTTTCCCACAAATAATGTGCTTCTTTACTTAATAAGCATATATATATAGCTCTTACCATGTCCAGGCACTATTTTCAGTGCTTTGCAAGTATTTATTCATTTAATCCTTAAAATAGTTCTAGAGATAGGTGCTATTATTAGCCTTGTATTACAAACAAGGAAACGGAGGCAAAGAAAGGTTAAATAACTTTCTCAAGGTCACACAGGTAATATGTGTTTGTTAGCCAAGGCAAACAGTAAACACAGCTTCTGATTAGTTGTTCATATCTCATTGGCTGGAGCTGAACAGAAGCTCCTTGCATGGCTGACCCCTACTGAAGTTGAGCTCTGGTAGAGGGCTCCAGGTACACAGCCAAGCAGCCGCCAAGATGGAGAAGCTTTCAACTGTTTCCTCCAGCGGGTGTGAAATTGATGATATAGAATAATTGATAGTTGCTTTACTGAATAATTTACCAATCAAATCATTGACAAAAGCAGTAAGATGTGAAATGGGAAAACAAGGCAGAAATAAGTTTGGACCAGGGAAGGATCAGTAAGAACCAGCAAAATTGAACACTGCTGGCTGGGGCTGGGTGTGTTGAAGGAAGACAGGTCTCTGCTGGCCTTGCTTCTGACTTCAGAAGGCAGAATGTGCTAGACTGCCTGGCTTGCTGCTCACCACACAATGCTGCTGGAGAGCCTGCATCTGCTTGCAGTGGACTCGGAGTTTGTCTTTTTCTCACTTGTCTGTTCCTTTGTTTAATTTGTTTAATTTATCATTGCCTAGAATGTGGAGCAGCTCATGGTATTAGGATTCTTCCATAGATCCACCAGATCCTTGTTGTGAACTGGGGAACACTTTGCCATTGATGAAAGATTTTGCCTGTTGCCTTGTTTAACCTGTACAGCTGTTTTTTTTTTTTTTAAGATTTATTTATTTATTTGAGAGAGAGAGAGAGAGAGAGCAGGGGAAGGAGCAGATGGAGAGGGAGGCAGAATCTCCAGCAGACCCTGCGCTGAGTGTAGAGCCCAACGTGAGGCTCGATCCCAGGACCCTGAGAGCAGGACCTGAGCCGAAACCAAGAGTCAGATGCTTAACCAACTGCACCACCGAAGAGTCCCTGTGCAACTGCTTTTAAGGTCGTGTCATTATCTGTACTTCACAGGGGAGGAGCAGTGCACAAGAAGGGTAAACCATCCTGCTCAGAGTCTCAACAACTCAAACTTCTGATGGCAAATTCCCTTCCTTCCACTCTTCTGTGGTTGCCTTCGCCTTATACACTGCAGGGAAAGAAAAATCAGATCCGAAGTCAAAGAGCTGGCTCTCTGTGATAACAACTCCATTAATTTTAGTCATTTCTGCCTTCTTTACCCCATCTATTATCCCACATAGACATCTGTGAAATATCACTTGGGAATCAAAGACATTTCCCTTGTAGTGTAACTTCAAGATTAAATGGCCATTTCGAACGTTCATTTTTCTAATCTTGTTTAGTGTCTGTACCATGAGCACTTTTGCTGCTCTCCAGGCTTTCATAGTAACTTATCTTAATTAACTGCGAAGAAACCAGAGTGACCAGGCAAAAAGAAATGATGTCGGCTTTAGAATCAACTCAGACAAATAAGTAGATGGAACGGAATTTTCTAGAAGGGTCCTGCAGATAGTCTCATAGTCTTGTTTGGAGAATCTCAAGAGAATTGTACCTAGGAAATAGTCAAGCCTTGTTTTCCATTTCTCACGATTGAGATTCCAGATGATTTCTGTACAGTGACAGCAATAACCACTAATTCTGTATACTAATGAAGAACTCACAAAATGCTTGAGTCAGGATCTAAATGTGGATGAGACATGTCCAGCTTCCTTCCAATTCTTATGGCATGTGCAAAGAGCTAGACTTCGCTAGCATTCTTGTCATTTTACCTAAACAGATGGGCCACAAGCAAGTACATCAGATTTCTTGGCTCAATGGAATTTACCTTCAGTTGATTGTATGTATTGTAGCAATATTTGCACATCATAAAATTCCATATCCATGTATTGTGGCTAGTTCACTTATATTACAATTACCATCTAGCTGGATTTTAAACAGATTGGTTTGGGACCAATAGCTTTGAGATATTAATATTGATAAGCTAAAGAATAATCTAATGGGAGACATTACAAAGAGAGATTTAGTTCTAAGATAACTGGATGCACTATGCAAATTACGAGCCATAATTTGTTCAGTTTCACAATGATATTAACACTGAAAACAAAAACTCTCTATTTCTGTTATTGTTCAGAATTCTTCTAAGCAAAGTGTCAGTGATGGTCAGAGATCAAGCCCATCATGGGCCATTTTTTCTTTGGGGGATTCCATGGACAATTGGCTAACGCTATCAACCCACTGTCTTTAACTTTTGCTCTGAAAATGACAGCTTAGCAAAGAAGGTGTTGCTCATAATTATTCTCATTGCTTATCTGAAACACCATAGATGAATCAACATTTCTGTGTGTTATGTCTTTTCCCCCACTGCTGGTCAGTTGATATCTGCCTATTAAATTCCCCCCATATTAAGAATTTTGGGTGGGAAATAGGTTTATTGCTTATTTTATTTTAAGATAAGAGATTCTTTCAATCTTTCAGATTGCTAACCGTCCCTAAATTTCTGTAAAGCCCTGTTTTATTGTAAAGTATATTGGGAGAACTTCAATTCAAAAGAATGAATTATTATGGTAATATACAAATAGCCTCTTCTTAGTATCTTCTTTTTGTTGTTTTAATTAGCTTTTGGTAACAATTCTTTTTAAATTTAATTTAATTTTTTAAAAAAGATTTTATTTATTTGAGAGAAAGAGCAGAGCGCTAGAGAGAGCACACAAATGGTGGGGAGGGGCAGAGGGAGAGGGAGAAGCAAGCTCCCCGCTGAGCAGGAAGCCCAACATGGGACAATTGTTGTCTTTTTTTAAAAAATATTTTATTTATTTATTTGAGGGAGAGAGAGAGCACAAGCTGGGGGAGTGGCAGAGGGAGAGGGAGAAGCAGGGTCCCTGATGAGCAGGGAGCCCAGTGCAGGGATCAATCCCAGGACCCTGGTATCATGACCTGAGCCCAAGGCAGATGCTTAACGGATGGATCCACCCAGGTGTCCCTTTCTTTTAAATTTTAGAAGGAAGTCTAAATACATTTCTCTGAAATATAAAGTGCTATAAGAGAATATAAAGGTGAAAAGATAACTGGAAAGATCACTTTCTCCCTCAGTCTAGACTAGCTTATATAATACTAATAACCCAAGTCATAATGATAAGTAGATTTGTCTATTCTGAAACCACCCAACACTGTTTGATTTACCAGGCCTTTTCAGTATTCTTTGACCCCTGATGGAGGAAGGCCCTTTTTATCATTTGAAAATGTTGGGGAGATACTTGCATATTGATAAAAATTCAAATAATTTTCTCAAGTTACATAAAAATAATCCTTGGAGGATTATGGCTGAGATTGTCTTAAATAGATAAATTAACAGAAAGCCTGAAGGAGAGAGAAAAAGAGTTGATAATACCAAAGATGGCTGCTGGGAAGGCTAACCCAAGGAAAAGTCAGAGCTTAAAGAAATAGAGGACAGTCAACAAGCTGACTTCATTGTGGTAGAAGGATGATTTCACCTTCAGATGTATTGAGGCTCTGGTTCTTATAGACCATCCACCTGGGGAAATCCAATAGGCAGCAACCAGGTATTAGACATGGGGGAGGGACAACCCTTGATAATAGTGTGAAGTGTCCAGGTGCCTTATAAGGTCTAGTTATTTTTTTTTCCCAGAGGGGGCTTAAAATCTACTTGTGAGGTCAAGGTAGTACTTTACAGGCAGCAACAATACAGAGAATGTAATTCAGGGCTAAATGGGCATGACACACTTTGTTTGCTGTAGAATTTAGGGGAAAAGGGAATTAATGCCTTCTTCTTAGAGACATTGAAAAGCTGCATTGGCCTTGATGGGTGGGGAGGGTTTGGTTGGGTGCAAGAGCTGGGAAGGTTGACATTGTTTCCATCTTGTAAAATCAATAGGTATTTATGACAGAGTCACCACGCATAGAAGTCTCGATAACTAGCTATCCTGCTGAAGGGCAGGCACAGGATCCCCATAGATTTCTGGCCTTCCATACTTTGTGCCCTACTTTGGTGTTGCATGTACCTCCATCCACACTACATCTGAAGTGGATCTGTGTTTCAGGACTGTAGCTGGCACCGGGGGGGCTAGCTCAACGACAGATGCAAAGTGTGGGACTGGGAGGGATTTAGGCCCCTGTAAACAGGATGGTGCTTAATCCCTCGGAAAGTAATGCAAGGCAAGATTTTACAGTCTTTAGGTGATTTTCTTTCCCAGGAAATCCTAGCATGAATTATGCAGCTGTATACCCTCAAGACTGGCATCAACAGACAAAAAAAAAAAAAAAAAAAAAGTCCCATTTACCAGCTCCTCCCCAAACAACAAACTGTAATCTTGCCTCCAGTTTCCCACAGCATTCTCTCTCCGCTTTCTAGGAAGAAGGAGTTAAAACACATGATTGATGTGTGTGTGTGTGTGTGTGTGTGTGTGTGAGAGAGAGAGAGAGAGAGAGAGAGAGAGGAGGTAATTACTAAGAGTTCTACAGAACATAGGGAAGTCAGATTTCTCCTGAGGTCTCCCTGATTCCTGCCTGAAACATTTGGCCTAACATTCCCCAGCCCCCCCCCCCCCCACCCCGCTCCCTCTGGTGATCATGTAAGGGGATATTCTGGAACCACTTACTCTGCAAATGGAGAATTGCTCGCCTCTCCCCAGACAGCTCCTGCTTATCTTTCATGACTCAGCTCAAGTGTCATGACTTCAAAAGAAATCCTCACCCTCACCTAGACTCTGCCCAGTGTCCCTTCACCCTGTTCCTTTAGCTGGGTTTAAAGCACTGACCTCTCTGTCTGTTCATTGTTGGTTGAATTGTCTGCAGACTTTGAATTTCTTGAGTGTGTGGGATCTGCTATAGTTGTCTCTGGAGGCTCAACTCTAAGACCTATGCTTGGCCATTAGAGTCTCTCCACAGAGGCTTGCGAGTGGCTAGATGAATGGATGGATGGTGTTAAAACATGGGCTCTGATACATTTTGTGTCCACATTTTAATTGTAACCACATTCATGAATGAGCTGATTATCGTTACTCTATGTGAATGGATAAAGGGAATGTGGTATCTATATGCAATGGAATATTACTCAGTCATAAAAAATAAATGAAATCTTGCCATTTGCAACAACACGGATGGAGCTACAGGGTATAATGCCAAGTGAAATAAGCCAGTCAGAGAAAGACAAATACCCTGTGATTTCGCTCATGTGTGGAATTTAAGAAACCAAACAAGTGAGCAGAGAAAAAAAGAGACAAACCAAAAACAAAACAAAACAAAACGAAACAAAAAACCTAGAATTTTAGGTATAGAGAACAAACTGGTGGTTACCAGAGGGGAGATGGGTGACATAGGTGAAGGGGATTAAGGAGTGTACCTGTTGTGATGAGCAATGAGTAATGCATAGAATTGGTGAATCACTATATTGGACACCTGAAACTAATATTGTTATTCTGTGAATTCTTAATCAGTCTTTGAAATTATTCCACAAGGGAAGAGTAGTATCCCAGCCTGTCAACAGTTTGTCTGACATTATAAACAAATGACCTTACCTTCTCAGATCAGTCATAATATTCTTGGCTCTGGTTCCATGGTGGGGATGAACTCAACTTCAGTGATGCTGGAGCATCTGTGCCCGCCCTGGTCGTGGTCTGAGGTTGATGCCAGAGGAATGCAGCAGCATAATCTGCCATCTGGGTCTCTGGAAGAGCTAAGCAGCTCTCTGGCTTTCAGAAAGCCTTAGGCCAGCAGCCACATGGGGTGCTGCAGAGCTTTGCCTCCAGGCATGGGACCTGCTCTCCCTCTTGCTGCCTGCTAGAGGTTTGGGTGGATCGAGATGCAAGTTCTGAGGACACTGTCACTCCTCTTCCTCATGCAGAAAGATATGGAACTCACTAGGCCAGAAAAGTGAGAACTGAATTCTCTGTGTGTCTGAATAACCTCTCCACTTTTCATTCCGCTGCAATCAGAGAGAATTTCGCTGCCCAGATAGAGACAGGGTGCACCCCTCCCTGGAATTTGTTTCCTTCTCTCCCTATCTTGGAGAAAATATCAAGTGGAAACTGAGCTGTCATTGGCTCCCCTGCCCTAAATAGACTGAACTCTGCCTTCAATATCAATGGTTTGGCACACTTGCAATATCTCTATCGGCAAATTACCCCGCTGCTCCTGTTGAGCCGTCCTTGAGAGATTCTTCATCCGCTTTCCTGGGAATGGGTGTTTGTGAAATGGAAATATGGAGGCCTGTGAAAATGCTCTTTCCCTGGGACAAATGCTGTAACAAACTGCACTCTGGGGGGTTCCATTCAGGAAAACGGATGCACAGCTTTGTCATCATCGTCATTAGGAGTATTGCGATGCGTCTATTCACATACAGACAACAGCCAAGAAAGGAATATTTCTCCACGCAACCATCCAGGGAAATAGTATGGATTATTAATTTTGTATTTTAGGAGGTGATAGAAGGGGCACATAAGTTGGAGCTGTATTAAAAGAAGTTTCATGTGAACGTAGAGACAAACAAGGATGTGTCCGAATGGATTAAGGCTTTGGACAAAAAATGGAGATCCGTATATTGATTTGAAGATCTCTAGGCCTCCCCAGTTGTTAGGGTTTCAAACATTTTTTTTTTCTCTACTAGCATGGAATCATGAGCAAATCCATCTGTATTTTATGCTACAGAATTAACCTTTCACAAAGGATAATGTGTCCTTAGCTGACTTACGTAGCAGTGCAAGGAGGCGATGATGCATCGTAACTGCCAAGTGCCTCACCACACGTGGGGGTGATGGTGACAGCGATGGTGATCATGATGAAGAAGATGATTTATCAGCAGGAATTCTGGCCTAGAGGCATTCTTCCCAAATCAGTCCAGTGGGGAAATAAAGGTTCTGTCGTCACATAAATCATGGCAAAGCAGTCCTCGGAGTCCCAGCAAAGGAGACATGGGTGTGGATTTCCAGGTGTGGTTTGGATTCTGAAGCAGCTCCAGGGGACCGAATATTGAAAGCATGCAGGGACATCTCTGGGAGATGACACTCTAAGTGTTGTACCAGGACCCACAGACAGGGCAGCTGAGGCAAAAGAAAGGCTTGATTGGCTTTCTGAGGGTCCATACTGCACTTTAATTGCACAGATGCACCATCCTGCTCTAATACACTGTACCCACACACAGTCCCTATATACACACCCTCACCTTTCACATTTACCCCAGATACATACACACAGCTCTGTGCACACACTTCCCAACTGATGTCCACACACCCACCACTTACCACCCTACCAAACACAATCCCCTTTATGGTTTACACAGATCACCTACATACTCCCACATGCATGTTCTCTAATCCGTCCAAGCTCACAGCTCCACAGCCCTCATTCTTGTACCCCCCTACATCCTCCATAGATACACATCCACTCACCTGTACCCATCCCTCTCACCTGTCCCCTGCACATCCCTTATGCCCATACGCATTCTCCCTCTCCCCACATATGCACATGCACACACAGACATACAGATACACCTAGACGCACCCACATGCATAGTCATCCACACATACTAATGGTTGCACAGTCAACAGGGGGGCAGAGTTAGAGGAAACACTTAATCTGTGTGTGGTTATTACACTTAATCTGTCTTTCCCTTTCCCTGTTTTTTCCTCTCCCTCCCTCTCTCCCTCCTTCCCTGACTATTCTTTGCAGAGGAATTATTTTCATTTTTCATATACATCATTTGCTTTGCCTAAAATGGAGTGTATTGCTCAAATTACCATTTATCTACTTTTTGATTAACTCAAATGAAGAGCGAGCTGCCTAAGAAAAATTGACTTGGGGGATATTTTTGTATTTATCCAGCTTCTCTCACTACCAGGCCATCCAACCATGCTAGAATCTTGAAATCCGTTGAGATGAGATTAATTTCTTTGGATGTTCAGGTGGAGGATGGAAAAACTATAGCAAACAGTGTCCTGTAGTCTGACCATCAGCTTTGTCCTTGGTCCCCTTCTCTTGTCGAGAGAAAGGCAAAGCCAGGCCTGAGCATGCTGGAACTAATGGTCCATTTGCTGGAAGAAAGCCACAGGTGCACATGGAGGCAAGCTATTGGCTTTTCATTTTCCCTTAGCTTAAAAAACTATTGGTTCAAGGGCGTTGACTCTATCTCCTTATGTGGCATAAGGCACATACGTTTGGCAACTTCTCTTTAGCAGCTCAGCCAAATGAGATGACATTAAAAAGCCCTGTGGCATCCCTCCTGTCATCTACAAGAGGTCTTTGATTTTTGGCACAGCCATGAAAGGTTTCGTTGCTTGCCTTCTTATGCCATCCAGATCTGAAGCTCTCTGGGAACACAGAAGGGCCTCTTGCTTCTTGCAGATTTTACAATAAGGAGCTTAAGCCTCAGCTGATTATTGCCCACGGAATGCCCATGGGATTGTGGCAGATTTCACACCCCAAATGGAACTCATACTTCTAGCAGACAGAAAACAGTTGGAAATAAAGCCATTCGCTGAAAAAAAGAAATGTCTGATTTATTTTCAGAGGGTATTTCCAAAGAGGAGCATTTTCTCTGAATCATGGCCTCACTATTTCACATCCGGGACAGAGATAACTGCCCCAGCATGGCTAGACGCAGAGGCCAACAGAGATGGAAGGAGAAGACGGTGAGCAGGCTCCACCCGAGGTTGGGAAAGGCAAGTGGACAAAGCTCAAGTGCACAGACTCTTACTTCTTGTGGGTTTTTTTCTTTTTAATTTTGTACCATCATCCCAGTTTTCCCATTAAGCTGGACAGGCTAATGGATATAGTTCAAGAGTGGGCATATCTGGCAAAGGATGCCACCTCACTTGTAGTGTAACGAAACTGTATGTGAGGGCCTGGGTTTGAGCCTCCCTCACAACACTTCTGATACCACTAGGGTTGTGGTAAGAATTAAGTAAGATTAGATAGGTAGAATCAACTATGATTAAGTAAGACTAAAAAGGATATGACAGCTAATTGTGAGGAGCTATACAGCTGCTAATTATACCTAATTTATTAATAACTTTCCTTGAAATATGGAATTCTTTTTCTGGAAATTTTACAAAGTGGATATTAGTTTATGGACACAATGAATCTCAGGCTTCTTCAAGAGGAGAGGAAGTAAATTTGCTTTTAAAATTTCTCAAAGAAGAGGCCAACAGTCCAGGAGGTGATTGGAAAATCAGAAATTAATTGGTCTCCAAGCCAACCAGGGACTCCATGTTAGAGTCATAAACAGAGGTGGTCTTCTTGAGAGCAGGTCCAGCCTCATGGATAATTTTACTCCCCCCAGGGATTTGGGGGGGGGGAGCAGGGAAGCCCTCAGAGTGAGCAAAATGAGAGGTGAGAAAATTAAAAAGAGAAAGGAGAGTGACCTGAAATAAGTAAAGGCCAGGAGTTAGATGCTTCATGAGCTTTAAGTCACTTAATTATTGCGGCCACCCTGTGAGGAGTGTCCCCCACGTCCTCAAGCCCTCCCCCCTCACCATCCAGAAGGTGGGGGCATGACTTGTCACTCAGGCAGTCCAGAGCCCCGTTTAACATCTCCACGGATTTTGTTCTGGTGGTGGTGACGGTTTCCCTCGACTCAGTTACTTCCAGCTGTGGTATTGTTTGTTTGTTTGTTTGTTTGTTTGTTTATTTATTTTGCTCCAGCTCTTTCTCTTTTTCTTTCTTTTTTTTTTTGTACCTGGAGTGTAACCATTACTTCTCATTTCCTGGGCCGCCATCTTTTCCCCACCCGGCTTCACCCCGCAGTAGTCCCTCCTCCCTTCTTTTCATCCCCCTCAATCCTGCTAACACGAGGTCCACTGGGCGTGGCAAACATTTCCTGGGAGTTTGAGGGGGACGCAGCGGGAGGTATGCATGAATAGGATGGCACAGGGCTTGAAGTATGTTCAAATCTGACCTTTGATTTGATCGGGAATTGTCTTTGGGGCCGTGTCTCTTTGTAGCCCCTGCTCAAGGCTGTGGCAACCTCAGGTGCCTGTGCCTGAAGGCGGAGGTAGCCCATCATCCAGGGCGTATGATTTGGATTGACTTGAACAGAATTTCAGGTCGCATTGCCTCACAACTCCTTGCTGGCCATTTTGCGCAGGACCCATGAGCTTATGCTTCCCTAGTGGGCCTGCCACTGCCTCTCACACAACCCTGGGGTACCCCTCACTGACCCTCTCTCTTTTCTCTCTGTTTCTGAAACCCCACTCCCTGGTGTAGGGTTAATGGGGAGTACTAGCGTTCCTCTCACATTTTTGGGCATAGAAATCTGGGTCTTCCCAAGTCTTGGTCTACCTGGGCATCATCTTTATCAACCCCAAATGATTGATCAAGACCAGACTGGTCATTTTTCTAAATAACCCAGAGAATCATTCTTCCAGCCACACAAAGCAGAAATGTCTGCTTTTCAGGTATTTTTTTAAAATTTATTTTTATTTTTTTTATGGACAACAATGTCCTTTTTTGGTTAGTTTTTCCTACAGTTATATATGAATAGCCCATTTTAGAAAACAAACAAAAAAACCCCAGAGACTCAATGAATCTAAACAATCTTCCCAGCTAATTATGATACTAATTACTACTAAAGATAGAACTGGAACTGAGAGTCAAGGTTGTGGGCGCCAAGACCCATTATTCTCCCATTTGCTGCATGGTCTGTAGAAAGACATCAGCTTTAGCCCAGCTGATGTTCATGGATAGCGCTCATTAGGCTTCACCGGGCAAACAGTGCTGCTGATAGAACACTGCCCTTGGCAGTTGGACACTTTGGGGACATTGGGATGGGCTTTAAGGGCTGCCTGGTTTTTCTAGGAGATATGATGAGAGCAAGCCTTGAGTGAGTGCAAAATATCAGCCACCTTGGACGTGGCTGGTTCCCTGCCTCCCTCTCCTGAGTCTGCAGCACATAAGGAAAGGCAGTGATACTCAGGGGGACTGCACTATGCCTTATATCTTAATGGCCTAGTGGCATTCATAGCTGAACTTTGCCACAAGGAAACACTCATTTCAGTAACTCGCTGGAAAGAAATGTGTCTAAGGAATGTTGAGCCTGAAACCCATTTGCAAAAGGAACCTGAGAAAGGAACAAAATGAAAAGCAAACAATCTTTCCAGTATTTTCAAGACTCTGATATTTGGCACAAGTAGTAAAAGAAAAAAGAAAAAAAAATTAGATTGAAGTACTTGGGACACATAACGAAAGTGAGTGAGCCAGGATGAAATTCCAGCTGCTTTTATTAAAAGATTTTGTAGAAATCCACAGGGACACTATTGAGACCATTTTAATTTTAGTTCTCCTCAAATGGCCTCTCCTCTCACCATTCACTGATTAGGACATTTTGTGAGTTGTGGAAATGATTTCCCCTCATGGACCCAGCGCACAGGGGACGCCACCTTCCAGGGACAGGGCAAGGGATGTATAGTTCCTTTTGTGAGTGACACAGCAGAGCATCTGAGGACGCTCCTTTAATAAATGCTCTTTGATGAAGATGACCAGTCATATTGAGACGCATAGGTTTTTAAGACCCTAACATAATGAGAACGTTGTTTTTTGTTTCGTGTACTTACACATGTAATTTTTAACTGATTTTTCTCCTCCTTCTAAAACTGTAATTCCCTTATGTCTTCTGTGATATTTAAACATTTTTATTAATGCTGGATTTTCCTTTGGGTGATCTGTGAAAGCTGGAGTTATCTATAATGGGACAGGAAGAGGGTTGAGTTGTGGAATCAGATAGGCATAGGGATAGGCCAACATGCAATTGCTCTGTTTAGTTACTTCACTAACTTGAACCTTTGTGTTCTCAATTTTGAGATGAGGATATCAATACCCATCTAATAGGATTGTTCTGAGGATTAAAATACAGAGCTTATGTAAAGGGCCTGGGATCCTGCTTGGCATACAGTACATGTTGAAATGGTCATTCTTCTTCCTTCTTTGCTACATTGAAGTGCTCATAATAGCTGTAATCACCACTTGATTCTGCAACACAATATTTTAAGAACATCAGAGACAACCAGATGAGCTTTTGATGAAATTAATGTATCACCTCATTTATTTGTTCAATAAATATTTATTAACTCCAGATACAGTAAACTGAGTGATCCAAAGCAAAATGTATTGACTTGCCATAGTAATTTCTTTAGTCCTGGGATTTAAGTGCCTTCGACTCTAAGTAAATAAATTCTAGTGTTTTCTGAACATCCAGGATTATCTTTGAGAATCGACAGATTCAACCATATAGAGGAAGAAAAGCCCAACACAAAATTTTGTTGTCAATTGACTGATATATTTAATTTCTACCTTTGGTAAACATCTATCTATGTATAAGGCAAGGTGCCATCTTAGTAGGGAAGGTTTTCTGGCTTACCTATGAAATTACATTGATAAGAGCGACATATATTCTGATTTTTCTCATTTACGGTTGATTTATATTTATGGACTTGACATAATTTCTAATAAAACCTTTCTTTACTTTCAAAAGTATTCCAGGAAATGATATATTACATGTTCTCTCAGGAACAGTGGTTTTGTGGCTCCTTCTGAAAGGTTCTGGGAAGCAGTTTCCTTGACCATTTCCCCTTCCTCAGGGTCTGGGATTCCATCATGAAGGGCTCTGGAAGAGCAAAACCAGGCTATCCAAGAGGTTGCTATGATGGATGGGAACTTACCGGGCACCTGAGGCCAGAAGGGTCAGAAAACAAATGTTCAGTTTTGCAGGATGCACCACTGTTAACAGTTCCACTGCTAACTAGTTAAGGATCAGCCTTGTGAAAAATGATTTACCATTTCCAAGCTATAATGAGAGTAAAAGTCTGCAAAGACAGATGAGACCATGCTCTGAGTAATCCTTGATAGAGCTGGTTTGAGAAATACAACCATTTGTCTCTCTCCTTCATCTGGCTCTTGTTATATAAAATAGCTGTGTAATCATCTTAAGCCAGAATGGACTGAAGGGGCCAAGGGACAGAAACTTCTGAGTCTTACGTTTCTGTCATCCACAGCTGCTCATCAATAAGAGAGAAGCAAATGTTCCAACCAGCACTTTCTCATGACAGTGCTAGGCATTCAAGCATAACTTGAGGAAAAAAAAAAAAAAAAAAAACAAAACCCCAAACCTGCCATTTTGTGAGCACTTGTGCACTGAATTTGGCTGAGTAGTTTTCCTTGATCATAAAAATCAGGAAGCAAGTCTTTGCCAGGAGCATGTTGTTAACCCTGAATGAGTTAACCCTGGAGCCCAGCTCATTTCCAACCATTTGATTATTTACCCTTCAAATCCTTGGTGGTTGCAACATCTGGCATCTATCCTGCCTTCCACTGAATTTGCCATGTTGCTAATCCAATCAGTTATTAACAGTCTAAACCATAGGAGACTTTTGGGGGACAAAGTGTGGTCTGTTGGAGAAAACCCTGGAAAAGGAGTCTGGTGACATAATTTTCTAGCTCTCATAACCTAGTATCACCTTGCTTCCATATGACCTCCTTTTATCACCTATAAACAGAACTCACCTGACTCACAGAAGTACTATGATCCAAAACATCAGGGGTTCCTCATACATACCCTGTTCCTCCCCACGTACTTGACTGGACTCCTGGACTCTCCTCCCCACCACTTTTTATTCAAAAATTAATAAATATATATATTTTTAAATTTACTTATTTATTTTAGAGAGTGGGGTGTGGTGGAGAGGGAGAGAGAGAATCCCCAAGCAGACTCTTCACTGAGCGTGGAGCTCAACTGGGGGCTCGATCTCACGACCCTGAGATCATGACCTGAGCCAAAACCAGGAGGCAGATTCTCAACTGACTGCACCCCTGCCCCCAATTAACAATATTTTGAGATGCAACACAAATGTTGCTTTACCATGGAACAGGTCCTGTTCTCCCAGGTCCTGTAAAGGAAATGATGTCAGTCTCCTCTGAAATCCTTAGCAGGTTATTTCCACCATTTCCTGGCCGTATCACTGTTATCACTTTCTCCGGTTTACTATTACTTTCAGGAGCATGTTGGACGTCCAGAGGGGCTGCACCTGCTACAGTTCCAGTTACCTGGTTGCCAGAGGCAGAAACTTGCAAGTTTTCCGTGCTGATCTATCCATTGTCTTCAGCTTTCTTCCCTAGTCTCCACCCTTAGTGTAATCAGGCTCTTGGTTCCCAGTTCCTTCATCTCCTCTTGGACCCTGTCTGCACCTCTTCGACCTTGCAGCCACTGGCCACTTTGTTCAGGCTCTCCTCCTCCTCTTTCACTGCGGGTGCACCCTTCTTCCAAGAGATTTCCCCAGGCCTTCTGCCAACACTTGTCTCCACTACATCTGCAGTGATTGTGCTTAAAGATCTTTCTTAAATTGATCTCTTAAGGACCCTTGGTTGCCTTTATTGGGATTGGTGTCACAGGTGTGCAACTGTGCAGGGTCACAGGGCCCCCTGATGGATTTAATGCTCCATGGCTGCCATCTTGAACTTCTTACCAATTTTTATTTTTACTTTTATTTTTTTAGATTTTATTTATTTATTTTAGAGAGAGAGAGAGAGCACATGTGTGCACATGAACTGGGGGAGGGGGAGAAGGGGAGAGGCACCGGGTAGGGGAGGGGGACAAGTAGGCTCTGTGCTGAGCTCGAAGCCCTAGGTGTGGCTCGATCTCACGACCCTGAGATGATGCCTTGAGCCGAAATCAAGAGTCAGACACTTAACTGACTGAGCCACCCAGGAGCCCCCTTAATAATTTTTAAGTGAGAAGCCCTGAGATTTCATTTTGCACTGGGCTCCACAAATTATATCTCTGGTCCTGTCTTTGGTGTAGAATCCAAGTCCAGTAAAGAGTCTTCAAGGTTTGAGTGACTGCCTCTCACAGGGAACACCTTGGCTGCAGTTCTCTGACCTCAGCTCTTGTGCTTTTCTACTTCTTTCCATGCATCCTCCGCCAACCACGCTGTTTGGTCTATTTGGAGTCATTTATGCAACAACAATTCATCTCATGCCTAATGCATGCCAGAGACTGTCATAGGGCACTAGGAATACACAGATGAGAGGAGAGACCTGGTCTCAAGAAAGGGACTAACTAAACACGGTAACAACACCACCATGTGGGATGTGCAAATAAGGTGAACTGAAGGTCTTATAAGCCAGTTACACACACACACACACGCGCACGCGTGTGCGCACACACACATAGGGCTTCTATTTGTTTGATTTTACTGAAGTAAAATATGTATTTAACATATTATCATGAACTGGTATCAATCTTTTGAGATTTTTCTCCATATTTATGTAAGAGTTTTCTCAATGTTTGCTTTTCAAGAATCCACATTATACATTCTTCCCTTCTTCCTTTTCTTGCTCAATAATTCCGTGTGTAAATCTTTCCTAAATCATTAATTCAAACAAAGCTGGGATTATTTTAAGAATCTCTTTTTAATCAGTCCTTTTGTTTCCATCATTAGAATAGCTAGCTTAAAGTTCATTTTCATTCTGCTATTTTGGAAAGGGACATTGAATAGTAGCTGTTTTCCAACTTGAGCTATTTGCTTATTAAAATTAGACATGCAATTCCACACTTGTATTTATTCTTTCAATTAGGCAACCTAGCATAGTATTTGGAAATTTTGTTTTAAATGCTGGCTTTCCCTTACAATTTTATTCTTGAAGCATCTGTTTAAGGAGGAAGCATGTAAGTCATAAAAGAATTCCATAAATAATATTCAGATGAAAACTGCTGGCTCAGACTAATTTTAGAGCCACATTCTGCTTAATGATTTTCACTTGCATCTTGGACTCCTGTCACTTTCCTCTTTTTGAGGGAATCTGAGTTTTCCGAATGCTCCCCTTCCTCCTTCCACGGGGCTCCATGATTCCCTATGTACATTCACTAAGACCCGCCTGCACAGTGGTGCAAACTTGACCTTTCTTGCTCAGCTGGGTTGGGGGGGAGGCAGTTCTCAAACTGAGCCTGACTTTTTCCACCAGATGTGCAAAGGGTGGCAGTTTTAATCTACATTTTAGGAATTAAAAGTTTTTATTTTGTTTTTAGGCTGAGGTACCTTGGGGAAAACCTAATTTTGATTGAGGGCCTGGGGATAGAACAGGGAGGTGGATAAATCAGAGAGCGGCATCTTTGGGCTTGAAAACAAAACAGATGTAGGGAAACCCGGGGATGTTCTGGGATCTTATCCTCCTATGGCTCTCTCCCCTTGTCTATCTCTGTACATTGAACACTTTATATGCATTCCACCCTCACCATGCCATAGATACACACCTTCTTCCATGGATTCTTCAGTCCTCCACTGAAACTTCACTTCTCAAAGTGATGTCTCAAAGTGAAGTCTGGGGCACTCCAGGAAAGTCGGACCGCACACTGCAGTCTCTCCAAGCACCCGGCACCTTCCCTTTGTATCCCTATCGCCAACTGGGATTGCTGATTTATTTGAGAGAATACTGGCTTTTGTCTATCTCCCTACTGGGTCCCGTGCTCTTCGAAGGCAGAGCGTAGAACAAAACATAGAAAGACGGGTATCTAAGGACTCTATGTGAGTTTCATAGAACTTCTGTAATCGTGGAAATGTTCAAAATCTGTGCTTTCTGTTATGGTAGCCACAGACTGTTGAGTATTTGAATGTGGCCAGGAAGACTGAGGAATAGAGTTTTTAATTCTATTTAATTTTAATTAGTTTGAATGTAAGTTCGAATAACCCCATGCGGCTTTTGTATTGGACAGCACTGCCTGGGAACTCGGCTGGAGGGCTGTGGATGGAACACCACCATCACCGAGGGGGTGAGTGCTTGGGTGTGGAAGCAAAGGAGAGTCAAAGCCATCAAAGGGGATATGTTTGCATTTTTCATATTAACATATACATTCATCCACACACATCCACACAACCTTGGACCCTTCCAGCCTGATTGGTCTGAATGCTGGAGGAGCACATTTGTCGCCTCTCAAATAGGCTCTGCTGTCTTCTCTGACACTGAGTGAAACCCTATTGCATTGAACTGGGTAAGCTCAGCCTCAGCTTCATTTCACCCCTGCATAGGGTCCTGCTGTCCTTTGGCGCAAGGAGACCGTCATCAGTCCAAGTATGTTGGTGTGGTCCCCTGAGTCACCAGGAAGCAGCAAATCCTCACCGGGTGAGTTCCCTGCACGGGGAGGATATCCTTAACGTGCTATAACCTGACAGAGCGCATGTTTATCTTGCAGCATAAAAGACCTGTGTTGGTCACACAGCCCTTGTTAATCCTGGCCTCTCTCTAAGCCTGACTCAGTAGGTGGTAAGTCAAGAAATGTATTTACCCCCTCTTTTCCTGTAACCTGTTGGCTGCACAAAACCTGGCTGGAGGCTGGGCTTTGCTTTCCTAAGGGGTCTGTTTCCAACGGTACATTGATCCGTGTCTGTCAGAGTCCCTTACCTTGGATCATATAGGAGGTTGCAACCCCGTTGGCTCAGTTCTCTATTTAGAGGAGCCGAATCCGAAAGGCCTGGCTGAAAATGTTCTCACTTTCAAAAGCTGTTAGCAGGAGAGCCTCAGCATGCTTTGGTGAGAGCCAGCTTCAGCCAGCACCTGCGGACCCAGAAGGAAAAAGGTTTCGTGCGCTCTCAAAAGAGATGCCTGGCTCTGGGCTACTTGAGTGAGAAAAAGCTTTCTGACCTTATTGAATCCCACACAAATATTTCAACAGCCTTTTCAATTACCTGTGGACATGTTTCTCTGCTGCTGACTTGATCTGGGGGGCTTAGGTGGTTGGGATGCTGCAGCTGAATTGTCTCCAGGAAATCTGCCTTCTCTATGGCTGGTCGAAGTTATTTAAAGGACGTTTCGTTGACTTAGTCAGAGGAAACAGAAAATTCCAGGAGATGAAGTATATATTATTTTTGGTTTAATAATATTGTGGAATAAAGTAATTGCTATATGCAGTTTTATTCCACTGAATTTCTGTGCCCTTTCAAATTGCTCCAGCGGCTTGCAGGGGGGACTAAAATGAACCCATATGTCTATGGGAATTTGGTGTACAAGAAGAATAGTATTTTGCCTTAGGAGGAAAAATTCTGAATTGATATAAATATTTTGGGGGCAGTTCATTATCTGTCTGAAAAAATACCCCATGACATACGCAAACATAATCTAGCTCGTTTTCAATACAGTCTTTAAAAAAATAAGCAAACAGCAGTAGCAATCCTAGAAGGAAAAAAAAAAGAGAGATTTTTGCTTGAAACAGTTTTGAGCAGGAAAAGCTTTCCTAAGAAAACTATAAAAATGAAATTGTATAGAGAACAAGATAAAAAGATTTTACCACTACAAAAACTCAAAACATTTATGTGATGAAAAACCACTTCATCAACGAAAGATAAACCAATGGCTGAGATATTTTTATCAGCGTGAACAATTATAAACAAAGATTCATATTCGGAGTAAAGAATTCCTATAGATTAATGAGAAAAAGACAAACAGCTGAATGAGAAAATGAGCAAATACCATGAGCAAGCTGAGAAAATACAAATGGCCAAGAAATATGAAAAAAAATGTTTAACTCTGTTACTAATCACACAAATGCAACTTGAAGTAATACTGCTTGTTATACCAGCAAAATATTTTATTTTTTTTTAATGATTTTATTTATTTGACAGAGAGAGCACGAGCAGAGGGAGAGGGAGAAGCAGGCTCCCCACTGAGCAGGGAGCCCGATGCAGGACTCAGTCCCAGGACCCTGAGATCATGACCTGAGCTGAAGGCAGGCGCTAAACCGACTGAGCCACCCAGGCATCCCAAAAATATTTTAAAATGATGTACAGTTCTGGTGAGGATATGGAGAATGGACAGTTTTCTGTCGCTTATGGGAATCTGTTTTGGCTCATTGATTTGGACAGAAAATCCACACTATTCAAATTCTAAATGTATTTGCCCTTAGATCTGGCAATTCACTTCTAATAATTTATCCTACAGGAACACCTGCCCATGTAGGAATAGATACCAGTATACAGTTCTTTATTGATGTGAAAAATTCAAACCAAGAGAAATGCTCTAAGTAGGAACCAGCTTTATGGCTAGTAGCTCTGCTGTTCTGTGCTGTTTCTTCCATTTTCATGTTTGTTCCCCCCATCTTTTTTAAAAAAGACTTTATTATTTATTTGACAGAGAGAGAGAGCCAGACAGAGCAAGCGGAGGTGTGATGGTCGGGGGGAGGAAGAGCAGAGGCAGAGGGAGAAGCAGACTCCCTGCTGAGCAGGGAGCCCGATGTGGGGCTCGATCCCAGGACCCCGGGATCATGACCTGAGCTGAAGGCAAATGCTTAACTGACTGAGCCACCCAGGTGACCCAGAGTTCCCCCCTTTTATATTATTATGAGATGGTGAGGCTAATAACATCTCACCACCGAGGAAACTTAAGGCTACCTAATCAAGATCCCAATGGGTTCTCGGCACACTCCTCTCCAGTACTTGAAATTATGCATATCATTCCACAGTTCTGCAGCATTGCTTTTCTTTCAGCCTGTACTGTTGCCTACATTTTATTTCTATTAATGTACCTTGACACATATCCCCCCCCTCCTTTTCAACAGATGCCCCCTTCTGAACAATCCTGCCAACTCAATACTGTATATTCGTGTTGACTAAAGTTTTTGGCTCTCTTACATTCAGAACAAATGGAGAGACCCAGTGAATGGATTGAGGATAACAACAAGGAGCAAAGTTCTTGGAACATGTTGGTGTCCCACTTCTGCCAGGCTTGTTTCTCTTCCCATGACCCACCCCTTCCCTTCCTCTGGGCTTGCAGAAACGTCAAGCCAGGGTGATCTAAGGGCAGAACTGAAGAAAAGCAAATGGAGAAATGACATTTTATAATTAAGGTCATTTGTGGGTTTCAGATCACAGGAATCAATGCTGGAAAGGGCCTTATGGATTCTCTGGTCCCACATTTCTTCAGAAACCAGTGACCCTCCCAAAACATATCCCTAGAGTTGAGACTCAAGTGAAATCAACAGAAATCACTTCCAGAAAGTTCAAACGAGATGTATGCAGTATCTCTGGAATCAAGCATAAAATAAACCTCCTAACTGAAGTTTGAAATGAAGACAGGGCATTGTGCTTTTTTGCATTCTGCTTATTATGTAAAGTAACAAAACTAATTTATGCAAAATAATACTGTTACTTTAATTTTATAAGCTGATTTATAATTATTCAAGCATTTTGGTATAAATCCCCATTTAATATTCATGACGACTTTCTGAAGTCTGAATTATTATTCTGATTTTGCAGTTTTATTTTTATAGGTTCACTGAGGTTAACTGGCTTTCACATTAACACAGAGCTGCTAAATGGTAAAACAAGCATTCAGATATGAATCCCATCACTCCGAGGGTAGCACCAACCAGAGCCCAAGAAGTAAAGGTACTTCTAATACCAAAAATGTATCACCTAATGTTTCCAGCAGAATTAAATCAATGATCCCCTTTCCTGCTCTGGTGAGCCTCATTTCGGGGTCCACCAACCCTTATTATTGGTGTGATCCCGGTCATTAAGGAGGCCAGAGAGGATCATGACACAGCATGTTCCCTTCAACAGTTATAGCTTCAAACGTCACAAATGACAACAGAAGCCAAGAATGAAGTCATACTAGATTTTTTTTTAATGAAATTTTCTCTTCCTGGCATTTTTATTTATAGTATAAATTTGAAGCAGGTTTGACAGTTCAGCCAAAATTATAGAATTGATTATGCATTTGAAAAGA
This sequence comes from Eumetopias jubatus, assembly GCF_037043125.1. NCBI lineage: Eukaryota > Metazoa > Chordata > Mammalia > Carnivora > Otariidae > Eumetopias > Eumetopias jubatus. The sequence continues at coordinate 129,713,729 of NW_028274813.1, forward strand.
GGAAATGTAAATAAAACAAAAATTATTTTATGTCTAATTATAGGCAATTGACAAGATTTCAGGGGAAGTATTGAAGGCTCTTTACTCAGCATCCAACTCCTTTTTAATCCTCTTGGTATATTTCTATAATCTATCTCCCCATGCTGGAATGATTCAATTTCACACGTATTTTTGCCCATGCTCTATCCAGGATAGTGCCAACCATTCATGTCAGAGACAGAAAGAAACACGCTTCCTTTGCTGGAATTTTAGAAGCTGTTCCATGCAAAGTTAAATTCCTGCAAAATTGGAAACCTCAGGTGATTTGTTGTGGTTTATAGCTTGAAGTGATCATGGAGGCTGTCCAGTTGCACCGTTTTACGTTGAGGGGATGAATGAACACTCCAAGGGGTTATCCGAGATAGCCTGGGTCTTCCTGGCAATTTCCTTGAGAAATAATGATACCCAGTGGCAGAACGGAGTCTGAAATACATTTGTGCAGGTCCAAATCACATGGTTTCCTCACAGCCTCTAGTTCCAAATTTCAGTTTGTTCTGCACTTCTGACATGTCATGAAACAGGGAAAAACGTTCATCATTCTGTCTCTTCCCTTCTCTGTGAATTCCCACACGACTTCTCTTTGTAAGACTGTCAATGAAGAAGTTTTCTTCCTAGATCATGCTTTGTATACTTATTTTTAAAATGGCACTTTTTCTATTTAATTCCTCTTGCACATAGTTATCATTTAGGGGGGCAGGCTTGGAATTGCTCCATAAGTTGATCATTGACTGACATATTTTCCCCTCTTCCAGAGAACATACCATCTGGTATCATTGTTGTTGATTTTCCATTCTCTGTCCTTGACCTCGCTGTGTCCACACACACAGGAACCTCTTGGAATATCTGCTGAATCTTCCCTCCTTTGTCTGAAGCTGCATAGTGCAGATGAACTGGGTTGTGTCACAGTGTCACATTCATTCTCAATAATAGCAGCAGCAAATGTCATTAGGGGTTGACTGTGCTCGGAGTAAACATAAGACATTTATCGTCTCATTAAAGAAGCTCACAACCCTATGAGATGGGAACTATCAATGGTTCCATTCATAGCTGAGGAAAGTAGGCTGAAAGTAGTTAAGGACATTTCCCCAGGTCCTAGGTTGAGTGGTAGAAGCTGCAACAAGCCAGTTTCACTCACTGTGATATTTTGCCTCTGATGTGCAGTCGTGGGATCCCAGTAGGAGTGAGAGATGCCTTGGAATCTAAGTTTTCTTCCATGTTTCAGTTTCTTCTCCAACATTCCCACCAGGTGGCCATTTTATCTGTGACTATCTGTTTTATTTATGCTGTTCCACCTTTACCTGTTGAAAGGGCTATCTTTATGTCAAAGCCATAATGTTCTGCCCTCTGGGACCATGGAGCATCATTTAACTTTCCTTCCTGGGCACAGATTTCAAAACCTCTGAGACTTGTTTTTCCCCTAATTGATCCCCAGTTAGTACATCTAGTCTGTGTATATCTGAACGTTAAACGCCTTTGTAAACCTGCACATCTGCATTGGATACCCTCAGTTTGCCTGTGTGCCTTATAATGAAGCATTAACACCACTTCCCCAGCAGTTGGTTATGGACTCTTCCAAAAGCTAATCATGCCTCCCTCATCATAGCACATAACTCCCTTTAGTTCAAGGACTAGTTGTGCTCAGGGAGGTCAGAGTCATTGGTTTGCTGGGAAAGGACAAGAACATGTGGCTTCTTGTCAGGTGAGTGTTGTCTGCGTTTCCAGGTTCCCTTTCTGTCTCCTCCGGTGTATCAGCTGCCCACCCTCCCCCACAAGACCTCTCCTGCTCTCTAGTATCACTGAGTTTCTCCTCTGGCTCTGAGTGGTCCCTAACTACTGATGTATGTCTAACTCTCCCCTGTGTTTCCTAGGTTACTTAGAGAGAGAGGCAAACCATGAGAGACTCTTAACTCTAGGAAACAAATTGAGGGTTGCTGGAGGGGAGGTGGGTGGGGGATGGGGCAATTGGGTGATGGGCATTAAGGAGGGCACTTGATGTAAAGAGCACTGGGTGTTTATGCAACTGATGAATCACTAAATTCTACCCTTGAAACTAATAATACACTAAACATTGACTAAACTGAATTTAAATAAAAATTTTTAAAAAATTGACATCCTTCCATTTTGGTGTTTGTTTTCTTGGTAATGGTAGTGGTTGAGAGTTTTTCAGAAATACCCAGTTAGTATTTTCCTTCCTTCCTCCTTTCTCTGTTCCCTCCCCTCCTTTCCCCTCTCCTTCCTTTCCACCTCCCTCCTCCCTTTCCTTCCTCCCTCCCTCCCTCCCTTCCTTCCTTCCTTTCTTCCTTCCTTCCTTTCTTCCTTCCTTCTTCCCCTCTTACTCTTCCTTCATTTCTTCCTCTCTCCCCCTCCCCTGCTTTATTTATTTCAAAACATACACGCCAACTTCTTCAACCACCTCAAATTATAATATTTCCTTCGTGGGAGTAGAGTTAAGGAGCAAGAACACATTGTCAGAAAAATCTCTCCAGGTACTTGTGCTAAATAACATTCCATGTCATTTCCTTATTTATACTCATTGTTTTTCACTTGAAGGAAGTCTGGGAATCTCTTAATACTGATTAGTGCAATGTGCTTATATTCTTCTACATAAAAAATGTCTAAGAGATTTGACACTATTTCAAACAATCAAAACTTTACTGAACACTAAGCTAATGGATTTGGAAAAGTCATATAAAAATTGCCAATATTTAAAAATCTTTGATGTGACTCTTTCACTTTAAAAATTATAAATTTCCTTTTGGATGGTCCCATCAGGATTGGGCAAATGTTGTGAAAAAGTTTTAGATCAGGTGAATCAGAGCCATGGGAAGTCAAAAGAAAAAGGAAGTTCTGGTAAGGTCCCTCTTCAGGGAAAAGGAGACATATTATATAAGTGGTGTCTCTTCAGGCTTCTACCTTTATTAGAAAGATAATAAAGGTAGTAGTCCAAAATAAAGAACTTACTGAAACAAAATAGCTTTTAAGAATAAGAAAAACAGGGGCCCCTGGGTGGCTCAGTTGGTTGGGCATCTGCCTTTGGCTCAGGTCATGATCCTGGAGTCCTGGGATCGAGCCCCTCATCGGGCTCCCTGCTCAGCAAAGAGCCTGCTTCTCCCTCTGCCTCTCACCCAGCTCATGGTCTTGCACACTTTTTCTCTCTCTCTCAAATAAATAAAATCTTAAAAAAAAAAAGAATAAGAAAGTGGGGAAGAGGTGGGGGGATGGGTTAGCCTGGTGATGGGTATTAAAGAGGGCACGTACTGAATGGAGCACTGGGTGTTATATGCAAACAATGAATCATGGAACACTACATCAAAAATTAATGATGTAATGTATGGTGATTAACATAATATAATTTAAAAAAAGAATAAGAAAAACAAAAGGGGAAAAAGCCTTGTTATTTACTGTAACAATAGAATATGGAAATTTTGACTTCTGAATCATGAAAGTACTTACCCTTCCTTTCCCTGGAAGAGAAAGCATCTCTCCACATGGAATTTCCTGCTATTGTGAATATGGGGGAAATTCAATATTAATAATTATAATAACAAATAAGAAATCAGTACCTGTGCAATGTTGTTATAAGAAGAAAACATAAACTAGTATCAAAACCTTCAGCAGATGAAGATACTGAAAAAAAATCATGAAATGAGGAACATTGCAACAAACACTCTATTGTGAATTAAATATCATTAAAAGAGCCACTGCACATATGAAGGGGTATGATGCACAGAATAGAAAAGATAAAAAACAGAAGCTATGAAACAGGAGTTGATAGAACTCAGAAAAGAAACTAAAGAAAAATATAACAACCATCTCAGAATAAAGGGTAGATTAAAAGGTGCTCAAGGAGAAACAGATACAATGGGAAGGACAACAGAGAGAGAGATCAATATAAATTGTAAATGTAGAAAAGGCTAAAAACATTAGAGAAACTTCCTATTCTGGCACTGATGGAGGGACAGTTATAAGACTTATGCTTCTACCATAAACCATTATAGAACTAGATGAAATATATAAAGCAAATTATTTCAGATACTGAAAAACAAGCAATGCAGGACTTTAATCCTTGAAAGAATGAAAACACTCAAGGAAACTCCACATTCACTCTGGATTTCTGCCTGGTGCATGTTCCAAACTACTACACAGTGAATTGGAACTGAAACAGAGAGAGTTTTTTTCTGGGTAGAATTAGCAAAGATCAGAGTTGAGGGCTGCTATGAGGCTGGGATGTAAAGAGCATGGTACCAGAGAAGAGATATTCTCAGAGAAGGATTTCATATATTTTCATGAGGACCCCTTCAAGTTTTGTCCAAATAATGAGCTGCACATGCTATTCCTTGAATCCTAGCAGAAAAAGCTGAGCTAAGATTTTAGAGATCACACGGTATTGAGAGATGTTAAGTTTCTGACTAGCCAGGGATCTCAGCCAGATTGTTAGCTGAGAAGCCCCCACCTCAAATCCTGCTTTTGAGTATGATTACACCTTCCCTGGGATAAGGGTTTCTTTGGACCCTACCAAGAACGCCTAAAAATAAACCATGGCTGGATCAAGCTTATCTTTGAAAAAAACCTGCCTGTCTGCCAGAATTAAACTCACCATTCTTTTAGAGGGTGTCAAATCCAGATTCTCAATGTCTTCCCATACACAATGTCCAGTATACAAAGAAAAATTACTAGACATGAGAAGAAACAAGAAAATGTGAACCAAAACCAAAAGAAAAATCACACAAGTAGAAATAGGCTCAAGGATAAGACATATGTTGGCATTAGTAAGCAAAGACTTTAGGACAATTATAATATGCTCGAAATTTAAGGGAAAATACAATGAATGAACAGATGGAGAATAATGGCAGAAAAACAGAATCTAAAAAAGAACCAAATGGAAATATAACTGAAATATACCATATCTATTTTTAGATGGGATCAACAGCAGATAGGCTACTATAGAACAAAAATTAATGAATTTGATTAAAGGACAGCAAAAACCATAAAAGTATAGTAAAGAGAGAAACAAGTGCTGAAAACATATCAGAGGATGTATTGGTGACCTGGAGGAAAAGGAGATAAATTGGGCCAGAAATAATATCTGAAGAAATAAGAGCACATTTCCCCCCCAAATTTGATAAAAAAAATAATCAACCTACAGATCCAAGAACCTCAACAAACACCAAGAAGGATAGACTCCAAGAAAACCATTTCTAGCTAAAATATAGTCAAGTTCCCCAAAACTACAGATAAAGAGAAATTCTTAAAAGCAGCCTGAGAGTAGGGAGTGAGGTGGTATGGAAGAGATTAATATATGGGAAAGTCAATAAAAATTCTAAAGACTTCATTTAAAACATAATGGCGTCTCTAAAGCAATGATTCATTAATGGTGCTGGAGTGAGTGGGAACTGTCACCCTATAATACAAAAATATGAAAGAAAGGTATTTTGAGACATATAAAAACTGAGACTTTATCACCAGCAGGCTTGCACTGTAAAGAATGCTGAAGGAAGTTCATGGAAATAATGTCAAATATAAGTTCAGATCTACATGAAAAATGAAGAGTGTGAGAAATGGTTAATATGTGGCTAAAGATTTTAAAAAATCTTTTTGTTAATTTCTTAGTATATTTAAGAGGCATTTTGTTATTTTAAGTAAAAATAATCACCAAGTATGATGGTGTTTATACCCTATGTAGAAGAAAAATTATAGAACAAAAATAGTACAAAAGATAGGAGGTGGTAAATGAAGGTATGTTATGAGAGTCTTGTATTATATATGAAGGGATATAATATTAATCTGATGTGGAACAAGATAAATTGATGATACAACTGTAATCCCTTGAGTAACCACGATACAAGGAAGCAAATAAACAAATTAAAAAAAAACCCAAAGTGATATAGTTAAAAACCAGTAGAAGAAGTGAAATATAATTGTACAAAAACATTCAGTTTCAGAGATTCAAAATGCAAGAAGCAATAAGTGACAGAACTGAAGAGACGAACAAATCCGTAATTTTGGATGGCTATTTTAACAACCTTTTCCCTATAATGGATTTAGAGATTCAATATGCTCCTAATCAAAATTTCAGCAAGCTTTTCTGTAGAAATGGACAAGCTGATTAAAAAATTTATATGGAGGGGCACCTGGGTGGCTCAGTTGGTTAAGCATCTGATTCTTGATTTTGGCTCTGGTCATGATCTCAGGGTCATGAGATCTAGCCCCATGTGGGGCTCTGCACTCAGCAGGGACTCCACTTCAGGTTCTCGCCTTCTCCCTTTGCCCCCCCCCACTCTCTCTCTCTCAAGTAAATAAATAAACCTTTAAAAAATAAAAAATGAAAAAATTGTATGGATATGCAAGAATTACATGGATATGTAATTATATGGATATACAAAGAAACAATAGTCCAAATAACCTTCAAAAAGAAGAATGTTCAGGACTTACAATATTAATTTTCAAGACTTACTTAAAGCTATATTAATCAAAGCAGGGTACTATTGGCATTAAAATAGACATATAGATCACTGGAACAGATTCCAGTTTCCAGAAATAGAACCACACTGATATGATCAAAATATTTTTGACAACAGTGATAATGTGGCTGATGAAAATTAGCGAAGAAAAGCCTTTGAACATACATTGCTATAACAACTAGATGTTTATATGAGAAAAAGATCAACCTCACGTCATTTTTTTATGGCACTGGTAAGTGTTAATTTGGGATGGGTCAGACACTGAAAGGTAAAACTTAGGACTACAAAGTTTCTAGAAGAAAACACAGGACAATATCTTTACCACTTCAAAGTGAGCAAAAATTTCTTAAAGCACCGAAGGCACTCACAATAATTTATTTTACTTGGTTAATTGAACTTTATCAACCTTAGAACATTTTGCTTATCAAAAGACATCACTAAGAAAGTGAATTGGCTAGGAGAAATTATTCACAGCACATTTGACAAAGGATTTGTATCTGTACAAATATGTAAATAGCCCCTACAATTCAGTAATAAAGACAAATAACCCAATTAAAAATGGCCAAAAGGCTCGAGAAGAAGACAGTTAAAGGCTGAAAGGCATGTGAAAATGGGCTTAACATCCTTAGGAATCAGGGAGATGCAAATGAAACACAAGATATTCTTTTTTTTTAAATTTTTTTATTGTTATGTTAATCACCATATATTACATCATTAGTTTTTGGTGCAGTGTTCCATGATTCATTGTTTGTTCATAACACCCAGTGCTCCATGCAGAATGTGCCCTCCTCAATACCCATCACCAGGCTAACCCATCCCCCTACCCCCCTCCCCTCTAGAACCCTCAGTTTGTTTTTCAGAGTGCATCATCTCTCATGGTTCGTCTCCCCCTCTGACATACTCCCCTTTTCTTCCTCTCCTGTTATCTTCTTCTTTTTCTTTTTTCTTAAAATATGTTGCGTTATTTGTTTCAGAAGTATAGAACTGTGATTCAACAGTCTTGCACAATTCACAGCGCTCACCGTAGCACATACCCTCCCCAATGTCCATCACCCAGCCACCCCATCCCTCCCACCCCCGACCACTCCAGTAACACTCAGTTTGTTTCCTGAGATTAAGAATTCCTCATATCAGTGAGGTCATGTGATACATGTCTTTCTCTGATTGACTTATTTCACTCAGCATAACACCCTCCAGTTCCATCCACGTCGTTGCAAATGGCAAGATCTCATTCCTTTTGATGGCTGCATAATATTCCATTGGAAACACAAGATATTCTTAATTCAACCCCTGGAATGATGAAAGACTTAAACAAAAACTATTGATAAGATGTCACAGAACTGTAACTTTCATGTAGTGCTGTTGAGAATGGAAAACGTTACTACTACTTTAAAAAGTTTTGATAGTTAAAACTTAAACATGCCCTTACCTAAAAATTCCACTACTAAGTGTCTACCTAGGAGAAATAAAACGTGTATATTCCCACAAGACCTAGAATAATTACAGAAGCTTTATTTTCCTCCCATTTCTTGCTCTCCTCTTTGCTTTATGACTTTTTCCCCTTGTTCACCTAAACACTGAGGGGATAGGTCTCCGGAATCCTACGTTTATGCAGGCATTTTGTAGTTGATGGCCAATATTTGGGAAAACCTGGGCTTATTCTCCAGTTGTCCATGTTGCATATAAATGTGGAGATAAAAACTATGATTCGTCAAGGTTGATGAATCCAGGATAAGAACTAAATTCAGAAGTTACTTGCCTTTTTGGACTTCTGCCTTTTTGGATTTCTGCCTTTTCTACATGTTTGGTTTTGAAGAATTTTTTTTTACCTTCTTGAGAATAAAGTGATTTGTTTAAATATGAGTGTATGCTTGTGCATGTGTGTGTTCATGTGTGTGTATTACATACACATGAATGTTTCTATATTTTTTGGTTATTTTTCCACCATTAAATTTTTTTTAATTTTAATTTTTTTTATTTTTTAAAGATTTATTTATTTATTTTAGACAGAGTGTGCACAAGTGGGAGGAGGGGTGGAAGGAGAGGGAGGGAGAGACTCTCAAGCAGACTCCCCGCTGAACGAGGAGCCCAACACAGGGCTTGATCTCAAGACCCTGAGATCATGACATGAGCTGAAATCAAAAGTCAGTCTCTCAGCTGACTGAGCCACCCAGGTGCCCCTCACAATGGTTTGTTAGAAACTGGAGGCTATCATCCTGCCTTCTCACTTGAATTTCAATCATATATCAAATTTTAATGTGTGTATGGATTTATTTTAATACTATCTATTTTTTCCATGTTTAATTTATTCATGGCACATATTTTAATCATTATACTTTGCAGTATGAATTAAGAATGGGTTATTGGAACATTAGGAGAAGGAAGGGAAAAATGAAAGGGGAGAAATCAGAGGGCGAGATGAACCATGAGAGACTATGGACTCTGAGAAACAAACAGGGTTTTAGAGGGGAGGGGGGAGGGGGAATGGGTTAGCCCGGTGATGGGTATTAAGGAGGGCACGTGCTGCACGGAGCACTGGGTGTTATACAAAAACAATGGCTCCTGGATCACCACATCAAAAACTAATGATGTATTGTATGGTGACTGACATAACATAATAAAATAAAAAAAAAATGGGTTATTGGATTCCTACACATTGTATTTCTTTTGTAAAATTATCTTAGTTATATTTGGCCTTTGCTTTTTCATATCAATTTTAGTGTCAGTTTGTCAAGCCTCACAAAAATTTTGTTATTTGATCAGTTTATATATATCAGTTTGTACATCAGTTTATATATTGCATATCAGTTGTATATTAATCTTACCCACTATAATTGTTCTAATATTTTGCCAGTAGATTGCCAGTAGATTGTCTAATAATTTGCCATTAGATTTATATATATATTTATTATTTATATATATGATTTTATATATGTAAGATTTATACACATATGAGATTTATATATAAAAGATATATATGTAATCAAAATAAGATTTATATATATAAAAGATTTATATATAGTCAGTAATCTCTAAATAAGGAGAATAAATCTCAATCTTTCAATTTTTTTCAAATTTTTCCAAATTTCAAAATTTTATAATTTATTTCTTTGTCTTATTGTACTGTAATGGCTGGTAACAATATCTGTTTGTGTTTGTATTCATTATGGATTCTGAGGTGAGACTTTTAGATATTCTAACTTCCTCTTGGACCACATCCCAAATGTGAAAACACACACACACACACACACACACACACACACACACACACACACAAATACAAACTCAAAGGCCATAATAGGCCTAAAGAAATAATTTGGAATTATCAAACACTTGAAAACATGGGGTGGTCTAGTTTTGTTTTTCATGTTATTAAAGAAAATTCTAAAGTTTGATTCTTTAGTTTGATGATATCTGTAGGTCTTTTGATAGAAACATGTAATCAGGTTGCTTTTGAGATTTTCTCTTTGTCTTTGGTTTGAGAGATTTTACTACAAAGTTCCTAGGCTTGGTTGTCTTTGAATTCATTCTGCTTTGTTTTATGGAGTTTCTTGAATCTATGACTTGATGTCTTATGTCTATTTTAGAAATTTCTTGGCTGTTATCTATTTAAATGCTAATTCATTATCCTCCATTTTCTTGGGTTCTTTAATTACATGTACATTTGAATTTTTTACTATATCCCATATGTTTTTTAATACTATTTTTTGAATTTTCCACTTTCACTCTTTCTGTGTTTCAATCTCATTTATCTACTGATTTATTTTCCAAATCACTAGTTCTCTGTTCTGCTGTTAAACCCACCTTCTGAGCTCTTAATTTCAGTAAATCATTTTCTCAGTTCTGAAACTTCTTTTGGGTTCTTTTTAATACATTTCAGTTCCCTGATAAAATTCTGCATCTGTTTATCTATTTCCTTAGTATATTCATTATATTTTCTTTTTTTTTTTTAATGTCCTTGTCTGAGGATTATAATCACCCTATCACTTGTAAATCTATTTCTGTTGTCTCTTTTGGTCATTTGTTCCTGTTCCTGTCATGCTTAGTAATTTTTGATTGAATGCTAGGAATTGCTTATGAAGTGTTCTAAAGGCCTTGGATGATGTAAAATTCCTACAGAATTTAAACTTTCTGTTGGGCAGTTAAGATATTGGCCAATTATCATGATCCAATCATGGTCTATTATGATCCAGGCCTGGTCTAGTTTTGGTTTGATCTTAATTCTGGGTGATGCCCTGAGATTTTATTTTCACTCTAAGACTTGGCAGAAGTTGGTAAGCTAGTCTTGGAATGATAGTCTAATAATTCTCCCCAGAATTACAAAGTCTGGTCATTTGTATGAATGTGGTCTCTGAGGCTAAGACTCCTAATTATTTTACAGTGCCCCATAATTTCATGGACCATAAGCTAATATGAAAAAAAAAAGCAAACCTGGAAGCCCATAATGACCATGAAGAAATGACTTTAAATTCTGAATACTTGGAATTTATGGACTAACAATGAAGTAATTTTGATGTTGAGGAAATAACCAGATGACTACTCCTTATGTCACTAATTTTATCTCCTTTTGGATAGTGGGTCTAGGGAAAGTGTAAATTACATATATTAGTGTAACAGTAGAGTAAAATAAATGAGCTAACTGTATATCATAAAGCTTTGGGACAAGATAGATGTCCAATTTAATGATTTTCCTCTGGCAAGATTTAGAATGCTCTCACTTGATAGACATTTGCACATTTCTAAAGTTAGTGGTTCATTTCTTGGCCCTCACAGAGAGCTTTTGGTGAAGATCCACTTCAGAGTTTCTCAGGTGGCATATAATCTGGATGTGACGCTCCCCCAGCTGAACACTCAGAGGGATATAAAGCACATTTGTATTCGCCTTCTCTGTTTGTTTGTCTCTTAGGCGTTTTAATGGTTTTGCCACAGGCGTGATCTAGGCGATCTTTTTCTTTCCTTTTTTTTTTTTTTTAAAGATTTTATTTATTTATTTGACAGAGAGAGACACAGTGAGAGCAGGAACACAAGCAGGGGGAGTGGGAGAGGGAGAAGCAGGCTTCCCGCCGAGCAGGGAGCCCGATGTGGGACTCGATCCCAGGACCCTGGGATCATGACCTGAGCGGAAGGCAGACGCTTAACGACTGAGCCACCCAGGCACCCCTAGGCGATCTTTTTCAGCCACAGAATTGCTGTTGTGTTTCCCCTGTAATATGAATAATTTGACTTCAGGCATGCATGCAGTCTGGTTATGGTTAATTTCAGACTCTGACTATTGAGAAAACTCTGCCCTAGTGTGGCACAGAGTTTCTTCTCATGAATTCTCAGACACTTGTTTCACAGAAGGCAAAACTTCCAAGGGTTAGGACAAACCCCCAGCCAGATGGCCACAGAATAATGGGGAAGTTTAGAAGATAGAGACCAACATGTATTCCAGGGAACAGTTATGGCTGGGCTGGTGTGTTAAGGTGGTGAGATACTTAGAAAATGAAATACGTCAGATCCCTGATTTTAACCAGCTGCTCACCATCTCCATATGGACAGAAAGAGTTCAATTTCCCCCTTGTCTTCTGTGACAAACAATACCTTATTATAAATTAACGTTTATTCAGAAACGTGCATAACAGCTGCAGGTTACCTGCAATAATATAAACATACTAAAAAAAGATACCAAAAAAATGTGAAGTGTTCAAAAAGATGGAATTGTCAGGCTCCACAGAGTAGAGACAATTCACTTTGGCTGTGTCTTGTGAGCTGCTTGCTTGTTTTGTCTCTGTGCCTTTTCAAAATATGATGCCACATTCTTGTGTCTGTAGAGGGAGTTTTGCTGTGGCTGTTAGCTTATGATCATACTCCCAAAGAAATTTTATTCACTTTGTTTTGGAGGGCATAGTTTGCAACAGGCTATAAGGGAGAAACTCACAGAGTTTTGTTTTGTTTTGTTTTTTGTTTTTTTTTTAAATGAATGGTTATATCTTGTTCATTTCCAAACTCCTTCACTATTTGTACCTGAAAAAATAGTCTTGTGAACAAATGAGTTAAAGCAAATTTTCTTGTTCTTGGGAAAACAAGCTTACCTATTATGCTATGAATCAAACTTCAGTTTTTGATTTAAAACCTTCTGGGATGAGGTTGTATTGGGAAGAAACTGAAAGTTTAATTTCTATTTCAAATTTGCATGTACTGTGTGGAGAACAGAGTTATCCTTCTGAAATCACTTTCCTCTTGGATCTGTCTGGAATAAATGGACATGATTTAGAGAGCCCAAGGCACTTGATGACTTTCAGACGCACTGCTTGACTTTCCAAGGCAATTGCACTGGCTAGAGAGAACTCGTGGATTCTCTTTTCCATGGGTTCTCAATCCAAGGTAATTGTCTGCTTCCTTTTAGCTCTTTATTTTAATTCCAGAGAAGCTACAGATGAGAAACTCAATCTATGTAATGGCTCCAAAAGAGGTCACCCTGCCCATTTTGTTTTTAAAATAAGTAGATGTCCTCTCTCCACCTTAATGCGGGACTGAAATATCCTTGGTTTAAGGAGACAATTCCTTTAGAGCTAAGACTTCTAACTTATCTTGTTGGCTCACCTACCTACCCATGGAGGATCAGATGCATTTTCTTCTCTCTCCCCACAGATACACATATATCCAAAATTTAGCATACAGTATGCAGGGGTTATAAATCTTCTTGAAGTTATTTGATGCACACCAAGTGCAGAATCCCTGCTTTAGAGGCATTTGAAGTAGATGGTCAAAGCCCAGGATTTGCAGTTATACAGACTTGATTCTGCAACTCAGTTCTGCCATTTAATAACTGTGGGAATTTAGACAAAATACTTAAAATCATAGCACATCAGTGTCCTCATTGAGAAAAATGAATATTTTAGCACATACCTAATGGATTAGTTATGGAGGATATCAAGGTGCCATATAAACCATGAGAAATGAAAACAGAAAAATCACAACTCATAATCTTATTCTATAACTCACAGATAAAATATCTCAAATGATGATGTGCAACAAAACTATTAAAATTTAAGTTGTTCAAATACCAGCTCCTTCAGAACAGTGTGTTCTGAGATTAGACCATAAGAAAGTGCTTTCCCAGGACCCAGTATGCACCCAGATGTTCCAAAGATAATACCACCGGCTGTGCCATAAATTGGTTTAATTTGTAAATTCTGATCAGTCCCTGCCCAGGCTTGATTAATAACTGTCCTAAAGCCAGTCTATAACTTTCCCTTCCTAATTCCCCATTTTGAGACACTACCGATACTTTTTGTGATTTATGGATTTCCCTAGTGGTCTTTGTGTGTTTGCTTCAATAACTCCTAAGAGCCCCTGGAGTACAAATATTGTCTTATTTACTTCCCTTTTGAAGCATTTTTCTTCCAAAGCTCAGTTTTATTTTTTATTTGTTTAATTAATTTTTTTATCAAGTTAAATTCGCCAACATATAGTATTTTTTAAAGATTTTATTAATTTATTTGACAGTGAGAGAGCACAAGCGGGGGTGGGGGGCGGCAGAGGGAGAGGGAGAGGGAGAAGCAGGCTCCCCTCTGAGCAGGGAACCTGATGCAGGACTCCATCCCAGGACCCCATCCCAGAACCCTGGGATCATGACCTGAGCGGAAGGCAGACACTTAACCAGTTGAGCCACCCAGGTGCCCTCAAAGCTCAATTTTAATTTGGGGACAAGTGTTCCTCCAAAGGGTGTTGAGTTTGTTTACTACGCTCACTCATAGGGCCACTTCCAGGTGAGAAAGAGAGGGCAAGACTGAGTGGGTTATCAAAGCCCTTTCCTGTGAATTATTGATATATTTTGCCTATGTCTCTTGAGCTGTTGATCTTTTTATTTCTAGGAACTTCTTATACATTAGGGAGAGTAACCCATTATCTATGGTATGAGTTGCAAATATTTGCTTCCCAGTTGGTCATTTGTCTTTTGACTCCCTTTATAGATTTTTGTTTCTTTTAGTTTGTCATTCAGAAGAACTTACTATCACGTAGACAAATGCACAAATCTTTTAATCATTTCTGCATTTTGAGTTGGATTTATAAAGGTCTTTCATACCAAAGAGAAACTTAAAGATTGTTGGGAAAAAACAGGCAATCAAAAATGGCAAGGGATTTTTTTTTTTTTTTTTCAAAAAAGAAGAGCAAACAGTAGAGACTAACTCCTATCAGAGGGGAAAGTAATTTTAAAGGTATGGTCATGGCATAGGAAGTCAGAGGTGGAATGGAAAAATCTAGAATACAATAGGAAACTAAAAGCAAGAACTAGTAAGAATTTCCTATTTAATACGGGGAGCATCTCAAATGAGTGGGCAAGGTGTGGGCCCTTTACAGACTGGGATCGAAACACCTGGGTCGCCCTCTGGAAAAAAAAGATGAAACTTTACTCTGGATAAATTTTAAAATGGATCGAAGATTTAAGTGTGAAAAATGAAATCCATAACAATTCGAGAAGAAGAGAGAGGAGAAATCTTTTATAAGTTTGATTTTCTGTACCTGGCACGCTGGATATTTGTTCGCTGCTTTCCTTCCTGGCATGATTCCATTTGTGTAAAATGTCACATAAATATGTAGCTACGTGAGTGGTTTCCTGGTGCCGGGGGGCGGGATGGGGTGGGGAATAGGGATTGACTAACTGCAAATGGGCATGGGGGACCACTGGGGGCCAGTGGCAATGTCCTAAAACTAGTCTGTGGTGATGATGTTCTAATGGTTGAATGTACAATTTAAAACGATTGAATGCTACCTTATGCAAATTATACCTCAAGGAAGCCTTTACAATCCGGCTTAGTGATCTCCATCCCTGGGCAGAGTAAAGCCCCAAGGTGCCTTCACACCTATCTGTCAAATGGTCAATTCTTCCCCCAAGAATAGGATTTGGTAAGAATGGAGGTGATTCTGACAAATAAGGGGACGGAACTACGAGAATGGGAAGGTTTTCTTCTGAAGGTCTAATTTCCTTCCATCTGTTATCTTGCTTCCAGCAGGTTCCGACAACCTTTATTGGAAACGGCGTCCTAACTTGCTTCCACAGATGGTGACCAGAACGGCCCGCCTCACTGCTGAGCAATAGCCAACATCCTTTATTGACCTCAGCCCGGTTGTTGCTTCTCTTGCTTAATTGGCTTTACATGGAAGCGTTTCAGCTGAAAGCATGTCTTTTTTTTTTTTTTTTTTTTTACGGAATTGTGCCAGAAAACAATTAATTTCAAATACACAGCTTTTATATTTGATGCTGCGGTTCCTGTCTGAGGCAACATTTATTTATGTTCCTGTCTGAGGAAGATAACACACCAGCTGAAGGAACATGCAAACGTGGACCCAGGGGAATAGCTTTGTTATTGGTCAAACTCTCCTCCTGGCTTTTGCATCCTGCAGCGGGGGCTGCCTTTGCAAAATGGTAGCCATCAACTGGACCCGGGAACTGGGGCTCTTCTTTCTTCCTTTTTTAAAAATCTAATTTATTAGCTTGTTCATAATCTGGCTAGAACCTTAACAGCTGTGGGAATGTTCCCATGAAATCCTACATGCACAGGGATATTCTCTGAATCCCTTGGGGATTTTCATGCCCATCTCAACCCCAGCTCTGTGGGAAAAAAATTAAAAAGTAGGAGAAAAAGAAAAAGCATGCTGTTTATTCTATTTATGTCCCTCAGGAGCCTACTAATGTTTCATTTACCCTAATATGTTTTTAAATCTATGTTTTAGTATGCTCTACTCCGGTTCTGTTGCTTTTGTTTAAACTTGCAAGGACATTGTGGAGGATTGGCCCAGAAGGACAACCGCATGGCAGGGTGGGAGCTGAGGCACCTGGCATATTCCAAATCCCCTCTATGGTGGATGCAGGCAGCTTCCAGAAGATGTCGCCTCTTCGGTAGCCGGGTCTGTTGCTGTCTCACTCTCCATGGCTTGTGTGTGAGCTGGTAGCTTGAGAATTAAGAAGGAGTAAAAGTGTTTTTTTGCTTCCATGACTTGTCTCTCACGCATGCCAAATGAAGAGTTTCATAGTTACTTCTGCTTAGAACTGAACAACTCATCTGTCTCTTTGGCCAAGGGACCCTTGTCCTGGTCATCTAATTTGAAAATTTCCTCTTTGGTGCAGGTGAAGCCCTCTGTTGATGTTTGGTGAAAACAAGCCATGTAGTTTGTGTTAAAGAATCTTTCCTATTTTTAAAAAAAGATTTTATTTATTTGACAGAGAGAGAGCGCGCACAAGCAGGCGGAGTGGCAGGCAGAGGGTGGGGGAGAAGCAGGGTCCCCGCTGAGCAAGGAGCTCAGTGTGGGGCTCGATCCCAGGACGCTGGGATCATGACCTGATCCAGGTGCCCCAAGAATCCTTCCTGTTTTCTTAAGAAGCACTTGGTGCTACTAAAAATGACCAAGTCTGTTTGTTTACCAGTGTTGTCAAGCAGGGAAATAGGGTACACTGATCATTCTTGTTTCCTTGAGCAGTCCAATCCCATTTCAAAACAAATGGATTGCCTCCCTCCCTCCACTGCCTCTTATCTCCTTTCCTCCTTTAGACAAATGTAAGGAATAAAAAACCCCCACAACCAATGAAAAGACGAATTACAAGAGCAATATATAAGTAAGATCCCAATACAGGCAACCTCACTGACACTTACATTGTTGCTAAATTTGAACTGAAAATTTGGCTTTGAGCTTCCCAGCAGTCAAAGCAAAAGAGATTCATCTTCAGTCGTGTGGGTGCCTTTGACCACACAGAGAACAAATACCAGTTACCCTAAAAAGTAAAATATTCTTGGCATTTGTTCTGAAAGCTACCATCTGTTACTCTACACAGTACAGGAGCCAAGCATCACTGAGTGTGTGAAGCAATGGCTTTTTAATAAAATTGATACTGGCTTTAATAATCCCAGTTCTGTGGCATTCTCAGGCAACAGTGAGGCATGATACAAGTGTGTGATTTAGCAAAAGGCATCCTGAGAGCCAGGGCAGTTTTCTACAAACTAACACAGGTTTCTGATTCTGTCTCACTTAATCTATAGATGAAGCATGACCTATCCTGAGGAATGGATTATCTGATTTTCAAACCATCCAGTATAAATATCAGTTTTCTTGGCAAGGTTTTCGATATGAATTGGGCAGCAGATAGCTCAAAGCTATGTCCTCTGTCAAATATCATCATGGCATAATTTCTTTCCTCCTCAAACTCCTACCAGTTTCCAAGGAATCTAAGTCGTAAGACTTGAAACCAGAGAAAGTGTTAGAGAATTCTTGAACGGTAAGGATTGAGATACATTGAAGAGTTGGCTTCATCTTAGAAAAAAATGGGGAGGTGACGAAACCTCTTGTATTTTCAATGAATGCTGATTGCCTCTTTTTGACAAATGTAGTCCAGCTCTGCAATGCTGTCCATACATTCTGTTGGAGGGCTCTCGCTTTTTGCCATTTCAGACTCTGGGTGAACCATCTACATTCATTAAGTTTGCCAGGCTGTTAGAGAGAATAGATAAATAATGCCTTCTCATTTAACAAAGATCTGGTATCATGATTTCAATTTATCTAGAAAAATCAGACTAATACCTGCTTTTCTTCTTGTCTTCTGTAATGAAAGCCCAAGATAGGCCCATCCAGCCTTTTTGTTGAGAGTGGATCATTTAGCTTTCCATTAACAACCTATGTTGACAAATGACTGAGGGAGTTCACTTGTAGAATTATCACCAAGAATCAGTTTTCAGGAAGCTAAGAAATTTTTAAATATGGTCATGAATTAAGACTCATGTTCCTTTGTCTTACTATGAACTTTACTCAACAAATGAAAACTGCTCTCCAATTTCTTGGTACATAGTAGAGGTCCTCTTATCCCCAGCTTCTGAGCATGGAGTCAGTGGTGTTTGAGACAGATTAATGAGGATCAAAACTGAAGACTCTTATTCAATGTGAGTTAGCAGAGCAGGGGAGTGAAGATGCAGTGAGAAGTCCAAGAGGCAAAAGGTTATATCGTTAGAAATACTTTGTACTGTTAAATAATTTCAGACTTACAGAAAAATTACAAGAAAGTACTATGAACTCATGATTAACCTTTACATTCCCCAGTTGTTAAAATTGAAACATATTTGCTTTTTCATTTTTTTTGTTACGTATGGGTTTGTGTCTCCTCCCCTCCCCTTTCCCTCCCTCCCTCCCTCCCTCCCTCCCTCCCTCCCTTCCTTCCTTCCTTCCTTCCTTCCTTCCTTCCTCTCTCTTTCTTTCTTTCTTTCTTTCCTTCTTCTCTCCTACCCTCCTCCTCCTTCTTCTTATTTTGTGAAGATTTAATTTTTTCAGAGCAGTTTTATGTTCACAGCAAATTTGAGGGAAAGATATAGAAATTTCCATTTAACCCCTGCCCCCAACACAGACATAGTCTTCCCCACTATCATTTCTGACCAGAGTGGTACATTTATTTCAACTGGTGAGCCTACACTGACACATCATAATCCCCCAAAGTTCATAGTTTACATTATGGTTCACTCTTGGTGTTGGACATTCTGTGGGTTTGGCTAAATGCATAATGACATGTGTTCATTATTATGGCATCAAACAGAGCCCTTGGATTGCTCTAAAAATCCTCTGTGCTTTGCTTAGTCATCACTCCCAAACTTTAGCCCCTGGCAATCACCAATCTTTTCAGAGTTTCCATAGTTTTCCTTTTCCAGAATGTCATATAGTTGGTATCATACAATATGTAGACTTTTCAGATTGACTCCTTTCTTTTTAATAATGCAGTTAAGATTCTTGCCTATCATATACACAATGGAATATTATGCAGCCATCAAAAGGAATGAGATCTTGCCATTGGCAACGACGTGGATGGAACTGGAGGGTGTTATGCTGAGTGAAATAAGTCAATCAGAGAAAGACATGTATCATATGACCTCACTGATATGAGGAATTCTTAATCTCAGGAACAAACTGAGGGTTGCTGGAGTGGTGGGGGCGTGGGAGGGATGGGGTGGCTGGGTGATAGACACTGGGGAGGGTATGTGCTATGGCGAGTGCTGTGAATTGTGCAAGACTGTTGAATCACAGATCTGTACCTCTGAAACAAATAATGCAATATATGTTAAGGAAAAAAAAAAGAAGAAGATAGCAGGAGGGGAAGAATGAAGGGGGGGGAAATCGGAGGGGGAGATGAACCATGAGAGACGATGGACTCTGAAAAACAAACTGAGGGTTCTAGAGGGGAGAGGGGGGATGGGTTAGCCTGGTGATGGGTATTAAAGAGGGCACGTTCTGCGTGGAGCACTGGGTGTTATGCACAAACAATGAATCATGGAACACTACATCCAAAACTAATGATGTAATGTATGGTGATTAACATAACAATAAAAGAATAAAAAAAAGATTCTTGTCTATCTTTTCATGACTTGATAGCTCATTTCTTTTTAGCACTGAATAATACTCCATTGTCTGGATGTACCACGGTTTATCCACTTATCTACAGAAGAAGATCTTGGTTGCTTCCAAGTTTTGGCAATTATAATAATGCTGCTATAAATATCTCTGTGCAAGTTTTTGTGTGGACGTAAGTTTTCAGCTCCTTTGGGTAAATCCCCAAGTGCGATTCCTGGACAGTATGATAAGAGTATGATAAACTATGTTTAGTTCTGTGAGAAACCACCAAACTGTCTTCCAAAGCAGCTGTACCATTTTGCATTCCCACCAGCAATGAATGAGAATTCCTGCTCTTTTACACCCTCAACAGCATTTGGTGGTGTCAGTGTGCCAGATTTTGGCTATTCTGGTGGTACCTCATTTTGTT
Source organism: Eumetopias jubatus (assembly GCF_037043125.1). Classification (NCBI taxonomy): domain Eukaryota; kingdom Metazoa; phylum Chordata; class Mammalia; order Carnivora; family Otariidae; genus Eumetopias; species Eumetopias jubatus. The sequence continues at coordinate 129,734,006 of NW_028274813.1, forward strand.
TTAATTTGCTTTTCCCTGATGAAATATGACTTCAACCATCTTTTCAGATGCTTATTTGTCCTCTGCATCTTCTTTGGTGAGGTATTTGTTAAGATCTTTGGCCTGTATTTTAATCAGGTTGTTTGTTTTCTTATTGATGTGTTTTAAGTGTTCTTTATATATTTTGGGTACTAGTCTTCTATCAGATGTACGTTTTGTAAAAATTTTCTCCCAATCTGTGGCTTTACTTCTCATTCTCTTGACATTATCTTTCACAGAGTGGAAGTTTTTAATTTAACAAAGTCCAGCTTATCAGTTATTTCTTTCATGGATCTTGTCTTTGACATTGCATCTAAGAAGGCATAACCTTATTGAAGGTCATCCAGATTTTTCTTTTCTTTTGTCTTCTAGGAGTTTTACAGTTCTGTAGTATACATGTTACTTGTTTTGTGAAACATTTGAGAGTAAGTTGCAAATACTATGCCCTTTTTCTCTTAAGTACTTCACTGTGTATATCCTATGAATGAGAATGTTTTCCTATAGGACAACACTACAATGATCAAAATCAAGAAATTAATATTGATGGTAATGTATAACCTATGAACCTTATTTATTTTCAATATCTTCAGTAATAACTTTCAGAGCAAAACAAAAGAAGGGAAGAGGCAGACACAGAGGTAAAGGGGAGGGGAGAGAGAGAGAAAGTTTTTGGTTCAAGAAGCATCCTAGGATCATTGTGTTTAGTTGTCATGCCTTTTTATAAGTCTCCTTTAATCCAGAATGGTTCCTCCTTTAATCTAGAATTCTTTCTGTTCCATAATCTTGAATTTTTGAAGAATACAGAGCAGTTGTTCTATATAATATCCCTCCATTTGGATTTGTTTCGTACTTTTTAAAGATTAGATTGAGATAACAGGTTTTTTTTTTTAACGATTTTATTTATTTATTTGACAGAGAGAGACACAGCGAGAGAGGGAACACAAGCAGGGGGTATGGGAGAGGGAGAAGCAGGCTTCCCACGGAGCAGGGAGCCCAATGCAGGACTCGATCCCAGGACCCTGGGATCACGACCTGAGCCGAAGGCAGACGTGTAACGACTGAGCCACCCAGTCGCCCAAGATAACAGGTTTTGGCAGAACTCCACAAAAGTGGTGCATGCTCCTCATCAGGAGGCACATAATGTTAGTTTGCCCATCTGCTAGTGAAGCTGATTTTGATCACTTAGTTAAAGTGGTGGATGTTTCTTTATTATTCTCTTTGGATCTCCCTTCTTTCTATCTGTGACAAGACCATCTTATGTGGGAGTCTTGGAAGTTCTCCTTCCCTCTCATTCTCCTTCACATTCCTGAGAGTCAATACCTCGTAAGATAAACAAAATTCTCTCTTGGTGATATAATTTTCTCAAAACAAAAATTTGATGAGTTATGATGCTTAATGAAACCTCCAGGAATTTTGGAAAGAGTCTAATGGCAATGTAGTTGTGAGGTCTCTCAAATTCCTACACAAAAACAGACAGGACAGTTTGATAGCAATATGAGAACCTCATGGACAACCCAAAAAACAAATATGGAGATGAGTGTCCCAACAAACCCCAATATGCAGGCTGGTAGAACCAACCACCAATGACCACAAGAGCTACATGCATGTATGGGCAAAATCAGAGTGATACAGAGTATGTATGATGGATTTGAGTCAGTGGAACTGAAAAAATAGGCAATAGGTATTTTCTGGAATGAGAAAAGGCAAATTTGGGAACATCTCAAACTGAAAAATGACCAATGTATCAGAATAATGTTAGATGCTAAGCAATAGAGGGAATTAGGTACAAGATAAAAAGGAAACCTCTGTAATATCTTTGCAACTTTTCTATGAATCTTAGAATAAAAGCCTATTTAAATATATAAAAATGAACTACAGAAAAATGTGAAGGTCTAATTCCATACAAAGTCCCTATGAGAAAAAGAGAGAACAAAGAGTGGAAAAATTTCCCTACAGGCAATGGGAAACCAGAAAGTCATACTCATAAAAGGCTCAAAACTCTAATGACTGTTTGAAAATAAGTTAAAAGAAATAAAAAATGGTTCAAGACATAAAACAACAACATCAATCATATTTTTTTTTTAAAAACCTCAGAAATGAGGTGGAAGAACTCCAGAAGGAATTGGAAATCAATGAAAAAGTCATTTTGGAATTAATGGCTAAGCTAGAAGAGATATAAGAATGAAGAAACATAATAAATAATACTGTAAAAGAAGTAGGAGGTAAAAGAAGGAAAATTTTGGAAACAAAAAGAGTTGAAGGAGATAGAATTTGAAAAAAAGCAATACATGTAGAAGACAGGCAAAGAAGTTCCAGCTTGCAGATAATAGAAATTCTCAAAGGGGGAAGAGACAAAGCAAGGTAACAGAACAAAGACTAAAAATTATAATTCAAGGAAACTTCTATGAAATTAAGAAAAAATGAAACTAGATATTGTAAGATCAGGGTGGTGGTTAATTTTGGAGGAGAGGAGGGGGCCTGTTATCGAGACTTAGTGGGTAGAAGGGCTTTTGGGGTGAGTGGAAAAGCTCTATTTATTGACCTGGATTGTGGTTAGAAGGGTGTTTGCCTTGTAATAATTCATTAAGCTTTAAAAAAATAGATACTTGTTATCTTTGGGAGAGAATAGTGGTTGGAAGGGACTTCTGGGGTGTTGGTAACGTTCTGTTTCTTACTCAAAATGCTGATTACATAATGGAATATGTTTTGTGAAAAGTCATGGAGCTGGCAGGGGTTTGTTCTTTCCTATATGTAAACTAGTGCACACACAGAATTCAGTAGAGCAAAGAACGCTGTCCTGCTTCAAATAGGATGCCAACTGTCCCTGTTTGCTTGGGACTCAGAGGTTTTGTAGGATGCAAAACTTTCAGGGCCAGAATCCAGACAACCCCTGGTATACCAGAAGTACTGTTCACCCTACCTCCAGTGTAAGTATAGTTGGGGTGTGCTAGACAGAGGAAGCTATATTGAGCTTACCTCAATAATTACATTTCATTGACCACAGGTGGTGTACCGTCCAAAGGCAAGAGCACCTCTTCTGTTACTTGGAGTAAACTCTTTACAATAAAGTTGCTTTGTACTACATAGTGGCAACCTTGCCCTATCGAAGCCATCTTCTTCGAAGTATATAATCTGGATGAAGCTCAAGACAGCTGCTGGTGCTGAGAACAAGGTAAAAATAAAGACACAGGAGACACTGACACCAAAGAGTTGGAAATGAGACCATATCTCATACTATCCTATGTCCTATATGTTTCTCTGCATCTTTCTCATTGAAGGGAATATGCACTCTCCTCCTCTACAATTCTAAGGAAGTTGTTTAAGACAGAAGCCATAAAATAAAAATTTATTTTTTAATAAACACAACATTAGTGACCAATCCTGTTTCTGAATTTAAAGTATTTTTCACAAGTTGTTCACAGGAGTAAAAGCATTCTGTTTTGAATTAGTTGTAAGGAATGAAATGAAGGCTGTATCAAATAGAGTTTATTTTAGCCTCTTGCTACTTAAAGTGTGGTCTGTGGAATGACAACATCACAGGTGAAAAATGAAAAATCAGGGCCTTCTCTCACATCCACTAGATCAGAATCTGTGTTTTAACAAGATCCTTAGGTGATTTGAGTGCACGTTAAGGATTGAGAAGTGCTACTCCAAACACCCAGACCAGTGTGTGGTCTGTGTGTGTATTTTTGGTTTACCTCATTACAAGTGTCCACTTAGTAGTGATATGGAACAGACATACTTATTGCTTCTTAGGTAAATCTTGTTGTTTAGCAAGATATCTCTATTTATACACATTGCTCTAGTACAATGCTTCTCAAAGAGAGGTTCTTGGGCTCCAGCAGCAACAGCCCCTGGGAATCTGTTAGAGATCCAAATTCTCTGACCCCACTCCAGACCTACTGAATCAGAAACTCTGGGATTGGAGCCCAACAATCTGTTTCAACAAGCCTTCCTGATGATTCTGATGGCTTCTAAAGTTTGAGGCCTGCTACCATCATTCCTAGCTGTTCCAATAAGCAGACCATCTTGTCATTACAAAACAATGCACCAGGATTTGAAGGGGTAGAAATTGAATGCGTAAGGGAGAATTGGTAATAAAATGGCTCCATTACATTCTTGTTTTAAAACTAATTGCAAGGGGTGCCTGGGTGGCTCAGTTGGTTAAGCGACTGCCTTCAGCTCGGGTCATGATCCTGGAGTCCCAGGTTCGAGTCCCACATCAGGCTCCCTGCTCAGCGGGGAGTCTGCTTCTCCCTCTGACTCTCCTCCCTCTCGTGCTCTCTATTTCTCATTCTGTCTCTCAAATAAATAAATAAAATCTTTTAAAAAAATAAAAATAATTGCAAAATTTATAGGTTCAATAATTTTAAAAATCCTTCTGCTAAACAATTGGCCAACACCTAGATTTTCATTTTTAATTGTAATATCCTCCCTATACTCAGGGAGACAGCTTTTGGCAGATGTCACAGAGATTGCCATAAGCATTCCTTCTCTACAGCTAGGTGAGAAGACTCTGCACATGGTGAATAACCCACTTTAAGTCAATGTGATGTTCTAACTGAATGATTTGAAAGATTTACAAAGGATGTTTCAAAAAAGTTGCCTGGTCTCAGATTGAACAGTCTGAATGTCATTCCCTAATCAAATACAGAGGAGGGTTTTGCAAGCAAGGGCTGATTTGTGGGTAGACATGGACTGCAAAGTTCAGGAACAAGGAGGCACAATCAAAATGTGATTTTTAATCTGATGGGACCCACAAAAGTGCCAGGAAGAGGTAATGCAATTTCAAACAGTTAAGTGTAGATTCAAACTAAATGTCAAAGCAGTGCCTTCTCCCCAGGTTAGAGCTGCATCGTCCTGAAGCCAGTAACAAGTGTTCAATATCCACTTCTTGGCCTATCTTGTTTTCAGATAAAAATATTATGGCTGAGTTTGCTTCTATTAAAGCCAGGGAAACATAATTTCAATAAATTATTTTTAGGGTAAATAAATACTTAAACACAAAGTAATATGAGTTTTAATACATGGGCTTCTGGACATTTCAATAATTTTTCAACTATTTTAATGTTCCAGGAAAAAGAACCATTAAAAATGCATAAAGACATATGTATAGAGGGGTGCCCGGTATATTCCTCAGGCTCCAATATAGATTGATGAGGTACTGTTGGATTCTGTCTTTATTTTAATTTAAATTTTGATATTTTGTTCATTATGCACATTTCCCCCATTAATTTTTTTTTTAAAAATACTTCATTAAAATAATATTCATCTTATCTTTTTTTGGCACTCTCTTAAATTTTGTGCCCAAGGTGAATGCCTCACCCCACTCCAGGGGCCCACTGTGAAGAAATGAGTTATACTCATTGGGTTGGAGTAAATTCTGTTCTCTGCTTTCTTTCTTATACATCACAGTAATAAAATGAGGACATACTGGGCTTTAGGGTAAAATGGAATATCTTTTCAATCTTTGCCCTATCACTTATTAGGTTGTGATTTTGTCAATATCATGGATATAAAATATTATTTCATTAGTGTCTTAACCTCATTAATAATTAGAGATTTATAAATTAAGATCTTATCTTTATTAGCCACTATTTTTCTATTCTGTAAATTGCATATTCCTTGCATATTTTCCTACTGGGTTTCTTATATTTTCTTGCTGATTCTGAAGAAATTTTTATGTATATTGTGTATTACTACCATACCAGTTTTACTTGTTACTAATTTTGGTTCTCATCTTTGGCTTTAGTAACTAAGCAGAAATTTTTAACTTTGGTAGAGTCAGATTTTTCCTTGTACCCTATATGCTCTTAAAATAGTTCTTCCTTACAGAATCCTTTCTCTCTGAGGACAAAAATTATAATTTTTATCCTTCTATTAGCTTTATAGTTATGTTTCTTAATTAAGACTTTAATCCAGATTGATTCTTTCCCTCTGTTGGATTACTTACTATCTTTCAAATGTTCTCTCCCATATGATGATCCAAATAGTCTTAATACCATTTTAAAATTACTTCTTTCCTTCCCCACTGATTTGTGATTCAAATCATACATAGATTAGAAGAACTGATATTGTTAAAATGTTCATACTGCCTAAATCAATCCCTCTTAAATTTCCAGTGGCATCTTTCACAGAAATAGAATGAACAATCTTAAAATTTGTAAGGATCCATAAAAGATCAAAATAGCCAAAGCAATCTGGAGAAAGAAGAACAAAGCTAGAAGCCATCACACTCCCTGATTTCAAATTGTATTACAAAGATATAGCAGTTAAAACAGCATAAAAACAGACAACATAGATCAATGGAACAGAATAGAGACCTAGAAGTAAACCCATGCATATATGGTCAATTAATTTATGACAAGAAGCCAAGAATATACAATGGGGGAAAGAACAGTCTCTTCAATAAATGGTGTTGGGAAACTGGACAGCCACATGCAAAAGAATGAAACTGGATCAGTATCTCACATCGTACACAAAAATGAACTCAAAATGCATTAAAGGCTTTAATGTAAGACCTGAAACCATAAAATTCCTAGAAGAAAAAACATAGGCAGTAGACAGGTCTTGGCAATAATACTTTGAATCTGACACCAAAACAAAAGCAACAAAAGCAAAAATAAACAAGTGGGACCATATCAAATGAAGAGTTTTCTGCACAGCAGAGGAAACCATCAACAAAATGAAAAGACAACCTACTGTGTGGGAGAAAATATTTGCAAATCATATATCTGATAAGGGGCTAGTTTCCAAAATATATAAAGAACTCGTACAACTAAATAGCAAAGAAAAAAACCCCACCCAAAATTCAATTAAAAATGGGCAGAAGATCTGAATAGACATTTTTCCAAAGAAATAACACTGCTATGTTTGATGCAGTATTAGTTACAATAGCCGAGATATAAAAACAACCTGAGTGTCCATTGATGGATGGATGGATAAAGAAACTTTGGTGTATACAATGGAATATTGTTCAATCATTAAAGAAAATGAAATCTTGCCATTTGCAACAACATGGATGACCTCGAGGGCATTATGCTAAGTGAACTAAGTCAGATAGAGGAAGACATGATCTCTCTTATACGTGGAATCTATAAGTACATACATACATACATAAATACATATATACATACAGACCAAGCTCATAGATAGAAACGGCAGATTGGTGGCTATCGGACGTGGGAGTCGGGGTGGGAGAAATAGGTGAACTGTTTTTGATGTGTGCATGTGTCTTTTTTTAGTTTAAATCAATGGAATAATAATAAAAATATATGCTATACCTTAAAAAAATCTATTAACAGACTCCCTGACAATGTAGGTGGTAATATACAATGCTGTTTCAAAATACTTACCCAAAATGATTTTCATTTCTTCCCTACTTCCCTCTCCCACACTGTGACTGGGGTCTTGTTTCTAAAGCACAGTCCTGATCATACCATTTCTTCCTCAAAACCATCATTGACTTCATTTCTTTTGGCTAGCTTTACATTCAAGTCCTATGATGCTCCCATCCTAAACTCATTTCAATCTCAGCTCTGTGCTGAGAATAATACATTATTATAGTTAGTTTCACCTATTTACTTTCACTTTTTTGCTGCCATCTGTATCCACCTGGTAGTCCCTTAATTCTGCTTTTGGGGTTCCTCCATCAGTCCTCGGGAAGCTGGCATCCCTCCTTCTGGGTGCAAGAACTTTGCCTTTACGTTCCTTGTGCTTCTCAGGCTTTCGTGTGCATGACAAGCTCACCCAAGGAGCTTATTAAAACATAGATTCTGATTCACTAGGTCTGGGGTGGGCTGGCGATTTTGCATGTCTCCTACACTCTTCGGTGATGCTGCTGATGCTGGTCTGGGGACCCCATGTTAGCAGGACATTTGTACAGCGCTTGCTACCCCCTGCACACCTGGTTAATTGTGTGGCACCTCCACTTGTACCCCAGCAGACTCTGATCTCCTGGGGGATTAAGGGCTGTGTCTTGCTCATCCCTGCCATCCATGCCTTGCACCAGGGGCCCAGCCGTGGATCTAAATAGAATTAAATTAGATTTGATGCAAACTGGAGAATAGTTGGGACAATTTGGCTCTGGTGTCTCGTTTCTGCTGCTGCCAGTGCACTCCTGGCTCTGGACAGGGGAGCCCAATGTTCTCTGCTGGCTAAGGAGAGGCCCATGGGCATTGGTCTTCAAGAATCATAGCTCTTCTAGGACGCCTGGGTGGCTCAGTCGGTTAAGCGCCTGCCTTCGGCTCGGGTCACGATCCCAGGGTCCTGGGATCCAGCCCTGTATTGGGGGGGGCCTGCTCAGCGGGGAGTCTGCTTCCCCCTCTCCCTCTGCCCGCCCCCACTGCTCGTGCTCGCTCTCTCTTTCTCAATTAATAAATAAAATCTTAAAAAAAAATCACAGCTTCTCTACAGTATTTCTGTGTACCCAATCAGACTCTCCTTCAGAGAAAAGTAATTGTTTAAGCAGATGAAGTCACCCAGCAGGTGCAGGTCACAGCAGCTAGGAAGAGGAAGGGAGAACACATTTTGCATAATGTTTGTGGAGTCACAAAAAAGTGTATTTTCTCCGCAAAAGTGTCTCCATTTGAAGCATAAAGAATGAAATAGTAAAATTCTTTTTTTAAAATAATTTTTTATTGTTATGTTAATCACCATACATAACATCATTAGTTTTTGATGTAGTGTTCCATGATTGTTTGTGCATGACACCCAGTGCTCCACACAGAATGTGCCCTCTTTAATACCCATCACCAGGCTAACCCATCCCCCCACCCTGCTCCCCTCTAGAACCCTCAGTTTGTTTTTCAGAGTCCATCGTCTCTCATGGTTCGTCTCCCCTTCCGACTTACTCCCGTTCATTCTTCCCCTCCTGCTATCTTCTTCTTTTTTTTTTCTTAACATATATTGCATTATTTGTTTCAGAAGTACAGATCCGTGATTCATCAGTCTTGTACAATTCACAGCGTTCACCATAGCACATACCCTCCCCAATGTCTATCACCCAGCTACCCAATCCCTCCCACGCCCCACCACTCCAGCAACCGTCAGTTTGTTTCCTGAGATTAAGAATTCCTCATATCCGTGAGGTCATATGATGCATGTCTTTCTCTGATTGACTTATTTCACTCAGCATAACACCCTCCAGTTCCATCCACGTTGTTGCCAATGGCAAGATCTCATTCCTTTTGATGGCTGCATAATATTCCATTGTGTATATATACCACTTCTTCTTTATCCATTCACCTGTCGATGGACATCTTGGCTCTTTCCACAGTTTGGCTATTGTGGACATTGCTGCTATAAACATCGGGGTGCACGTACCCCTTTGGATCCTTACATTTGTATCTTTGGGGTAAATACCCAGTAGTGCAATTGCTGGATCATATGGTAGCTCTATCTTCAACTGTTTGAGGAACCTCCATACTGTTTTCCCAGAGTGGCTGCACAAGCTTGCATTGCCACCAACAGGTGTAGGAGGGTTCCCCTTTCTCCACATCCCCGCCAACATCTGTCGTTTCCTGACTTGTTAATTTTAGCCATTCTGACGGGTGTGAGGTGGTATCTCATTGAGGTTTTGATTTGGATTTCCCTGATGCCGAGCGATGTTGAGCACTTTTTCATGTGTCTGTTGGCCATTTGGATGTCTTCTTTGGAAAAATGTCTGTTCATGTCTTCTGTCCATTTCTTGATTGGATTATTTGTTCTTTGGGTGTTGAGTTTGATAAGTTCTTTATAGATTTTGGATACTAGCCCTTTATCGGATATGTCATTTGCAAATATTTTCTCCCATTCTGTCGGTTGTCTTTTGGTTTTGTGGACTGTTTCTTTTGCTGTGCAAAAGCTTTTTATCTTGATGAAATCCCAATAGTTCATTTTTGCCCTTGCTTCCCTTGCCTTTGGCGATGTTTCTAGGAAGAAGTTGCTGTGGCTGAGGTGGAAGAGGTTGCTGCCTGTGTTCTCCTTTAGGATTTTGATGGACCCCTGTCTCACGTTTAGGTCTTTCAACAATTTGGAGTCTATTTTTGTGTGTGGTGTAAGGAAATGGTTCAGTTTCATTCTTCTGCATGTGGCTGTCCAATTTTCCCAACACCATTTGTTGAAGAGACTGTCTTTTTTCCACTGGACATTCTTTCCTGCTTTGTCAAAGATGAGTTGACCATAGAGTTGAGGGTCCATTTCTGGGCTCTCGATTCTGTTCCATTGATCTATGTGTCTGTTTTTGTGCCGGTACCATACTGTCTTGATGATGACCGCTTTGAAATAGAGCTGGAAGTCCGGAATTGTGATGCCGCCAGCTTTGCTTTTCTTTTTCAACATTCCTCTGGCTATTCGGGGTCTCTTCTGGTTCCATACAAATTTTAGGATTATTTGTTCCATTTCTTTGAAAAAGGTGGATGGTATTTTGATGGGGATTCCATTGAATGTGTAGATTGCTCTAGGTAGCACTGACATCTTCACAATGTTTGTTCTTCCAATCCATGAGCATGGAACGTTTTTCCATTTCTTTGTGTCTTCCTCAATTTCTGTCATGAGTATTTTATAGTTTTCTGAGTACAGATCCTTTGCCTCTTTGGTTAAATTTATTCCTAGGTATCTTATGGTTTTGGGTGCAATTGTAAATGGGATCGACTCCTTGATTTGTCTCTCTTCTGTCTTGTTGTTGGTGTATAGGAATGCCACTGATTTCTGTGCATTGATTTTATAGCCTGCTACGTGACTGAATTCCTGTACGAGTTCTTGCAGTTTTGGGGTGGAGTCTTTTGGGTTTTCCACATACAGTATCATATCATCTGCAAAGAGTGAGAGTTTGACTTCCTCCTTGCTGATTTGGATGCCTTTGATTTCTTTTTGTTGTTTGATTGCTGTGGCTAGGACTTCTAATACTGTGTTGAATAGCAGTGGTGAGAGTGGACATCCCTGCCGCGTTCCTGACCTTAGGGGAAAAGCTCTCAGCTTTTCCCCATTGAGAATGATATTCGCTGTAGGTTTTTCATACATGGCTTTTATGATATTGAGGTATGTCCCCTCTATCCCTATACTCTGAAGAGTTTTGATCAAGAAAGGATGCTGTACTTTGTCAAATGCTTTTTCTGCATCTATTGAGAGGACCATATGATTCTTGTTCTTTCTTTTGTTAAGGTATTGTATCACGTTGATTGATTTGTGGATGTTGAACCAGCCTTGCAGCCCAGGGATAAATCCCACTTGGTCGTGGTGAATAATCCTTTTAATGTACTGTTGGATCCTATTGGCTAGTATTTTGGTGAGAATTTTTGCATCCATGTTCATCAAGGATATTGGTCTGTAATTCTCCTTTTTGATGGGGTCTTTGTCTGGTTTTGGGATCAAGGTAATGGTGGCCTCATAAAATGAGTTTGGAAGTTTCCCTTCTATTTCTATTTTTTGGAACAGTTTCGGGAGAATAGGTATTAATTCTTCTTTAAATGTCTGTTAGAATTCCCCTGGGAAGCCATTTGGCCCTGGGCTTTTGTTTTTTGGGAGATTTTTGATGACTGCTTCAATTTCCTTAGTGGTTATAGGTCTGTTCAGGTTTTCTATTTCTTCCTGGTTCAGTTTTGGTAGTTGATACATCTCTAGGAATGCACCCATTTCTTCCAGGTTATCTAATTTGCTGGCATAGAGTTGCTCATAATATATTCTTATAATTGTTTGTATTTCTTTGGTGTTGGTTGTGATCTCTCTTTCATTCATGATTTTGTTGATGTGGGTCATTTCTCTTTTCTTTTTGATAAGTCTGGCCAGGAGTTTATCAATCTTGTTAATTCTTTCAAAGAATCAGCTCCTCGTTTCGTTGATCTGTTCTACTGTTCTTTTGGTTTCTATTCATTGATTTCTGCTCTGATCTTTATTATTCCTCTTCTCCTGCTGGGTTTAGGCTTTATTTGCTGTTCTTTTTCCAGCTCCTTTAGGTGTAGGGTTAGGTTGTGTATTTGAGACCTTTCTTGTTTCTTGAGAAAAGCTTGTATTGCTATATACTTTCCTCTCAGGACTGCCTTTGCTGTATCCCAAAGATTTTGAACAGTTGTGTTTTCATTTTCATTGGTTTCCATGAATTTTTTTAATTCTTCTTTAAGTTCCTGGTTGACCCATTCATTCTTTAGTAGGATGCTCTTTAGCCTCCATGTATTTGAGTTCTTTCTGACTTTCCTCTTGTGATTGAGTTCTAGTTTCAAAGCACTGTGGTCTGAAAATATGCAGGGAATGATCCCAATCTTTTGGTACCGGTTGAGACCTGATTTGTGACCTAGGATGTGATCTATTCTGGAGAATGTTCCATGGGCACTAGAGAAGAATGTGTATTCCGTTGCTTTGGGATGGAATGTTCTGAATATGTCTGTAAAGTCCATTTGGTCCAGTGTTTCATTTAAAGTCTTTATTTCCTTGTTGATCTTTTGCTTAGATGATCTGTCCATTTCAGTGAGGGGGGTGTTAAAGTCCCCCACTATTATTGTATTGTTGTCAATGTGTTTCTTTGCTTTTGTTATTAATTGCCTTATATAATAGGCTGCTCCCACGTTAGGGGCATAGATATTTACAATTGTTAGATCTTCTTGTTGGATAGACCCCTTAAGTAGGATATAGTGTCCTTCTTCATCTCTTATTACAGTCTTTGTTTTAAAATCTAATTTGTCTGATATAAGGATTGCCACCCCAGCTTTCTTTTGGTGTCCATTAGCATGGTAAATGGTTTTCCACCCCCTCACTTTCAATCTGGGGGTGTCTTTGGGTCTAAAATGAGTCTCTTGCCGACAGCATATTGATGGGTCTTGTTTTTTTTTAAATTTTTTTATTGTTATGTTAATCACCATATATTACATAATTTGTTTTGGTGTAGTGTTCCATGATTCATTGTTTGTTCATAACACCCAGTGCTCCATGCAGAATGTGCCCTCTTTAATACCCATCACCAGGCTACCCCATCCCCCTACCCCCCTCCCCTCTAGAAACCTCAGTTTGTTTTTCAGAGTCCATCATCTCTCCTGGTTCGTCTCCCCCTCTGACTTACTCCCCTTCATTCTTCCTCTCCTGCTATCTTCTTCTTTTTCTTTTTTTTTTTCCTCAAAATATGTTGCGTTATTTGTTTCAGAAGTACAGATCTGTGATTCAACAGTCTTACAGAATTCACAGCGCTCACCGTAGCACATATCTTCCCCAATGTCTATCACCCAGCCACCCCGTCCCTCCCACCCCCGACCACTCCAGCAACCCTCAGTTTGTTCCTGAGATTAAGAATTCCTCATATCAGTGAGGTCATATGATACATGTCTTTCTCTGATTGACTTATTTCACTCAGCATAACACCCTCCAGTTCCATCCACGTCGTTGCAAATGGCAAGATCTCATTTCTTTTGATGGCTGCATAATATTCCATTGTGTATATATACCACTTCTTCTTTATCCATTCATCTGTCGATGGACATCTTGGCTCTTTCCACAGTTTGGCTATTGTGGACATTGCTGCTATGAACATTGGGGTGCACGTACCCCTTCGGGTCCCTACATTTGTGTCTTTGGGGTAAATACCCAGTAGTGCAATTGCTGGATCGAATGCTAGCTCTAATTTCAACTGTTTGAGGAACCTCCATACTGTTTTCCAGAGGGGTTGTACCAGCTTGCATTCCCACCAACAGTGTAGGAGGGTTCCCCTTTCTCCACATCCCCGCCAACATCTGTCGTTCCCTGACTTGTTAATTTTAGCTATTCTGACGGGTGTGAGGTGGTATCTCATTGAGGTTTTGATATGGATTTCCCTGATGCCGAGCGATGTTGAGCACTTTTTCATGTGTCTGTTGGCCATTTGGATGTCTTCTTTGGAAAAATGTCTGTTCATGTCTTCTGTCCATTTCTTGATTGGATTATTTGTTCTTTGGGTGTTGAGTTTGATAAGTTCTTTATAGATTTTGGATACTAGCCCTTTATCGGATATGTCATTTGCAAATATTTTCTCCCATTCTGTCGGTTGTCTTTTGGTTTTGTGGACTGTTTCTTTTGCTGTGCAAAAACTTTTTATCTTGATGAAATCCCAATAGTTCATTTTTGCCCTGGCTTCCTGTGCCTTTGGTGATGTTTCTAGGAAGAAGTTGCTGTGGCTGAGGTCGAAGAGGTTGCTACCTGTGTTCTCCTTTAGGATTTGGATGGACTCCTGTCTCACGTTTAGGTCTTTCAACCATTTGGAGTCTATTTTTGTGTGTGGTGTAAGGAAATGGTCCAGTTTCATTCTTCTGCATGTGGCTGTCCAATTTTCCCAGCACCATTTGTTGAAGAGACTGTCTTTTTTCCACTGGACATTCTTTCCTGCTTTGTCAAAGATAAGTTGACCATAGAGTTGAGGGTCCATTTCTGGGCTCTCGATTCTGTTCCATTGATCTATGTGTCTGTTTTTGTGCCAGTACCATACTGTCTTGATGATGACAGCTTTGTAATAGAGCTGGAAGTCCGGAATTGTGATGCCGCCAGCTTTGCTTTTCTTTTACAATATTCCTCTGGCTATTCGGGGTCTCTTCTGGTTCCATACAAATTTTAGGATTATTTGTTCCATTTCTTTGAAAAAAGTGGATGGTAATTTGATGGGGATTGCATTGAATGTGTAGATTGCTCTCGGTAGCATTGACATCTTCACAATGTTGGTTCTTCCAATCCATGAGCATGGAACGTTTTTCCATTTCTTTGTGTCTTCAATTTCTTTCCTGAGTATTGTATAGTTTTCTGAGTATAGATCCTTTGCCTCTTTGGTTAAATTTATTCCTAGGTATCTTATGGTTTTGGGTGCAATTGTGAATGGGATCGACTCCTTGATTTGTCTCTCTTCTGTCTTGTTGTTGGTGTATAGGAATGCCACTGATTTCTGTGCATTGATTTTATAGCCTGCTACTTGACTGAATTCCTGTATGAGTTCTAGCAGTTTTGGGGTGGAGTCTTTTGGGTTTTCCACATAAAGTATCATATCATCTGCAAAGAGTGAGAGTTTGAGTTCCTCTTTGCCGATTTGGATGCCTTTGATTTCTTTTTGTTGTCTGATTGCTGTGGCTAGGACTTCTAATACTATGTTGAATAGCAGTGGTGAGAGTGGACATCCCTGCCGTGTTCCTGACCTTAGGGGAAAAGCTCTCAGCTTTTCCCCATTGAGCATGATATTGGCTGTAGGTTTTTCGTAGATGGCTTTTATGATATTGAGGTATGTACCCTCTATCCCTATACTCTGAAGAGTTTTGATCAAGAAAGGATGCTGTACTTTGTCAAATGCTTTTTCTGCATCTAATGAGAGGATCATATGATTCTTGTTCTTTCTTTTGTTAAGGTATTGTATCACGTTGATTGATTTGTGGATGTTGAACCAGCCTTGCAGCCCAGGGATAAATCCCACTTGGTCGTGGTGAATAATCCTTTTAATGTACTGTTGGATCCTATTGGCTAGTATTTTGGTGAGAATTTTTGCATCCATGTTCATCAAGGATATTGGTCTGTAATTCTCCTTTTTGATGGGGTCTTTGTCTGGTTTTGGGATCAAGGTAATGGTGGCCTCATAAAATGAGTTTGGAAGTTTCCCTTCTATTTCTATTTTTTGGAACAGTTTCAGGAGAATAGGTATTAATTCTTCTTTAAATGTCTGTTAGAATTCCCCTGGGAAGCCATCTGGCCCTGGGCTTTTGTTTCTTGGGTGATTTTTGATGACTGCTTCAATTTCCTTAGTGGTTATAGGTCTGTTCAGGTTTTCTATTTCTTCCTGGTTCAGTTTTGGTAGTTGATACATCTCTAGGAATGCACCCATTTCTTCCAGGTTATCTAATTTGCTGGCATAGAGTTGCTCATAATATGTTCTTATAATTGTTTGTGTTTCCTTGGTGTTGGTTGTGATCTCTCCTCTTTCATTCATGATTTTGTTGATTTGGGTCATTTCTCTTTTCTTTTTGATCAGTCTGGCCAGGGGTTTATCAATGTTGTTAATTCTTTCAAAGAACCAGCTCCTAGTTTCGTTGATCTGTTCTACTGTTCTTTTGGTTTCTAGTTCATTGATTTCTGCTCTGATCTTTATTATTTCTCTTCTCCTGCTGGGTTTAGGCTTTATTTGCTGTTCTTTCTCCAGCTCCTTTAGGTGTAGGGTTAGATTGTGTATTTGAGACCTTTCTTGTTTCTTGAGAAAGTCTTGTATTGCTGTATACTTTCCTCTCAGGACTGCCTTTGCTGTATCCCAAAGATTTTGGAGAGTTGTGTTTTCATTTTCATTGGTTTCCATGAATTTTTTTAATTCTTCTTTAATTTCCTGGTTGACCCATTCATTCTTTAGTAGGATGCTCTTTAGTCTCCATGTATTTGAGTTCTTTCTGACTTTCCTCTTGTGATTGAGTTCTAGTTTCAAAGCATTGTGGTCTGAAAATATGCAGGGAATGATCCCAATCTTTTGGTACCGGTTGAGACCTGATTTGTGACCTAGGATGTGATCTATTCTGGAGAATGTTCCATGGGCACTAGAGAAGAATGTGTATTCCGTTGCTTTGGGATGGAATGTTCTGAATATGGCTGTGAAGTCCATTTGGTCCAGTGTGTCATTTAAAGTCTTTATTTCCTTGTTGATCTTTTGCTTAGATGATCTGTCCATTTCAGTGAGGGGGGTGTTAAAGTCCCCCACTATTATTGTACTGTTGTCAATGTGTTTCTTTGCTTTTGTTATTAATTGCCTTATATAATTGGCTGCTCCCATGTTCGGGGCATAGATATTTACAATTGTTAGATCTTCTTGTTGGATAGACCCTTTAAGTAGGATATAGTGTCCTTCCTCATCTCTTATTACAGTCTTTGTTTTAAAATCTAGTTTGTCTGATATAAGGATTGCCACCCCAGCTTTCTTTTGGTGTCCATTAGCATGGTAAATGGTTTTCCACCCCCTCACTTTCAGTCTGGGGGTGTCTTTGGGTCTAAAATGAGTCTCTTGCAGACAGCATATGGATGGGTCTTGTTTTTTAATCCAATCTGATAGCCTATGTCTTTTGATTGGGGCATTGAGCCCATTTACATTCAGGGTAACTATTGAAAGGTATGAATTTAGTGCCATTGTATTGCCTGTAAGGTGACTGTTACTGTATGTTGTCTGTGTTCCTTTCTGATCTTTGCTGCTTTTAGGCTCTCTCTTTGCTTAGAGGACCCCTTTCAATATTTCTTGGAGGGCTGGTTTCGTGTTTGCAAATTCCTTTAGTTTTTGTTTGTCCTGGAAGCTTTTTATCTCTCCTTCTATTTTCAATGACAGCCTAGCTGGATATAGTATTCTTGGCTGCATATTTTTCTTGTTTAGTGCTCCGAAGATATCATGCCAGTCCTTTCTGGCCTGCCAGGTCTCTGTGGATAGGTCTGTTGCCAATCTAATATTTTTACCATTGTAGGTTACATATCTCTTCTCCCGAGCTGCTTTCAGGATTTTCTCTTTATCTCTGAGACTCAT
This sequence comes from Eumetopias jubatus, assembly GCF_037043125.1. Lineage (NCBI taxonomy): Eukaryota > Metazoa > Chordata > Mammalia > Carnivora > Otariidae > Eumetopias > Eumetopias jubatus. The sequence continues at coordinate 129,751,482 of NW_028274813.1, forward strand.
AAGTTTTACTATTAGATGTCGGGGTGTTGACCTATTTTTATTGATTTTGAGAGGGGTTCTCTGTGCCTCCTGGATTTTGATGCCTGTTTCCTTCCCCACATTAGGGAAGTTCTCTGCTATTATTTGCTCCAATATACCTTCTGCCCCTCTCTCTCTTTCTTCTTCTTCTGGGATCCCAATTATTCTAATGTTGTTTCGTCTTATCGAGTCACTTATCTCTTGAATTCTGTCCTCGTGATCCTGTAGTTGTTTCTCCCTCTTTTTCTCAGCCTCTTTATTTTCCATCATTTGGTCTTCTATATCACTGATTCTCTCTTCTGCCTCATTTATCCTAGCATTTAGTGCCCCCATTTTTGATTGCACCTCATCAATAGCCTTTTTGATTTCGATTTGGTTAGATTTTAGTTCTTTTATTTCTCCAGATAGTGTTTCTCTAATAACTTCCACGCTTTTTTCAAGCCCAGCTTGTATCTTTAAAGTCATGATTCTGAACTCTAGGTCCGACATCGTACTAATGTCCGTATTGAGTAGGTCCCTGGCTGACGGTACTACCTCTTGTTCTTTTTGCTGAGGTGATTTTTTTCGTCTTGTCATTTTGTCCAGAGGAGAATAGATGAATGAGAGAACAAAATGCTAACAGGTTTACAATGTCCCCAGCAAATATACTGTATACAAATCAGAAAAGACCTGAAACCAGGGGAAAAGAAAGGGAAAGAAAGAAAAAAGAAAGAGAAAAAAAAGAAAGAAAAGAAAAGAAAGAAAAAAAAAGATAAAAACAAAAACAGAACAATACAAAAAAAGCAGAATGTGATCAAATATGATCAGGCTAGTGCATAGATCAGTGCCACACACTAAATTTTGGACGTATTTTGGTCTGTTAGAAAAAAGTGCCTCCTAAAATTTTAAAGGAAGAAAGACATATATGTACAAAATAAGGGTTGATACAATGAAGGGATAGAAGATGACTGTAAAGATGAAAAGTATAAAAGATTTTATAAAAGGACTTGATAAGAAGTTGTTTGAAAAAAGAAAGAAGATTTAAAAAAAAAAAGAAAAAAGGGAGAGAATGTGATTAGGCAGGAGACTAGAACAGAACCATACACTAGTGATTTAGGGTATATTTTGATCTGTTAGAAGAAACTGTACCTCAAAATTTTAAAGAGAGAACAACTTATATATATATGCCAAAAATAAGGGTAACTACTATGAAGGGATAAAATATTACTCTAAAAATGAAAAATAAAAAATGTTCTTTTTTTTTAAAAAAAGACATTGATAAGATGTTGGTTGAAAAAGGGAAAAAGAAAAAGAAAATAACAGTTAACAGAAATTAACTTTGATGAACTAATGAATCATGGTAAAAAAAAGCCATGAATTCTATGTGCAGTATTCCCCTAGCGCTGGAGTTCTCCCGTTCTCCTTGATCGGTAAACTTGGTCTTGGCTTGCTGGCTGTTCGTGCTGATCTTCTGGGGGAGGGGCCTGTTGCTGTGGTTTCCAAATGTTTTTGCCGGAGGCTGAATTGCCCCGCCCTTGTCCGTCCGGGCTAAGCAAGCTGCTCGGGTTTGATCTCAGGAGCTTTTGTTCCCTGCAAGCTCTCCGTACAGCTTTGGAGGACCAGGGCAAAAATGGTGGCCTCCCAATCTCCGCCCGGAGGAGCTGAGAACTCGGGGCCCCGCTCCTCAGTGCGCCCCCAGAGAAAAGCAGTCACTCCCTTGTCCCTGGTCTCCGGCTGCTCTCCGTGCTCACCCGGCTTGTGACCGAGCGTTTATATCTCTGGCACCCGACCCCGTGTGGAGTCTCCAAACCCAGCAGATCCCTGCGGTGCGTTCCTGTGCCGCTCCTCCCCGGGAAGGAAGGGGAGTCTCCCCGGATTTGCCGCTTGTTGGGTCCCTGCTGCAGGAGCAGTGGCCTGACTGGGCCGCGGATCACAGTTTATGGCCACCCCGAGCTGAGAGCCCGCACCTCAGCTCCGTCTCTGCAGCCGGCTTCCCCGCTCTGATACCTGGGAGCTCTGCCGCACTCAGGCACCCCCGGTCTTTCTGTGACCCCGAGGGTCCTGAGACCACACTGTCCCGCGAGGGTTCCACCCCCTGCTTAGCCACTGGAGCGACGTCCCTCCGCGGAGCCGGCTTCTAAAAGTTCCGATTTTGTGCTCCGCGGCTCTAGCACTTGCCAGAAGCGGCCGACGGAGGCCTCCCCCCCCCCCCCCCCCGCTGTCTCTCCTCCTGAATATTGCCTCGGATTCACTTCTCCGAACGTCCTACCTTCCAGAAAGTGGTTGCTTTTCTGTTCAGAGTTTTGTTACTATTCTTATCTTCGATCCCCTGTCGAGTTCGTAGGTGTTCAGAATGGTTTGATCCCTGTCCAGCTGAATTCCTGGGACCAGATGAAATCCAGGTCTCCTACTCCTCCACCATCTTGCTCCACCCCCGAAATTATAAAATTCTTGTTTGGAGGTGGGCTGGTGTGTTCTGCTGCTCTCGTTTGGAAGTAACTGGAGAGAGGGAGTGTTCAAAGTTAAATAAGTAAAAAAATAAAAATGGTATTCTTATGGGTTCCTTCAGACTATTCTTTTAAGGGACAGAGGTCACCCAGTGTCTCTCTTTCTTATGCCTCCTTAGTGGAAGAATTAGGCAAATGAAGGGGTGACAGAGCTTTAAAAGCAGAGAAGGTAAAGAGCAGGTGGATGGAAATGGACCTCTATCCCCTGAGAACTGAAAGTCACAGGGATTTGACCAAGAGAGCCGCTTGGGTATTGGTAGGGTGACCACGTTGTCTTGGTTACCTGGGACTTTCCTGGTTTCAGCAGTGAAAGTCCCAGGTCCCAGAAAACACCCCAGACCCAGGCAAATCGTGAAGTTTGGTCACCCAACAAAAGAAGGGTCACCAAAAGGAAAGTTTTGAAACAGTTCATTTGGTTCTTTGTTGTCTAGATTCTTCAGCTCTGTTCTCCCCTCCTGCTGATCTCCACCTGCCTTCCCAGCTTCTCAAAAAGAAATTTACCTTCAATGACTTTCTCCTTAATCCATCCTAATGCTGGAATTACTAGAGGGGTCTGACTTCTAGGAACATTTTTATCTGCGAGCGGGCCCCTGGGGACTCTTCCAGTCTGGATGCATTTGTACATGCATGTGTTCACATTTTTATTAATAACCACAATGTCATGCATTTACATGCAACTTGATTTTGCAGAAGGCTATCCTGTATGATCGCATTTGTTAATAATAATGAGCTCCCCCATAAGAAGATCCTGTTGGGAAAGATATTAGCAAGTCTAAACTGTACTTCAAAAACAGTAGGCTCCAAAAGGGGCACAGGTGGCTTAAAGTGACCAAAAATCAGGGGGAGAACTGGGGCCTCAAACTCAGGAATGCTCCAAACGCTGGGCATGTTCTGCCCCTGTATCATTTAAAATATTTTGTCTAGGGGTGCCTGGGTCGGTTAAGCGTCTGCTCAGGTCATGATTCTGGAGTCCTGGGATAGAGCCCCCATCTGCATCTGGGCTCCCTGCTCAGTGGGGAGTCTGCTTCTCCCTTTCCCTCTGCCCCTCCCCCCAACTTGTGATTGCTCTCCGGCTCTGCTCTCTCTCAAATAAATAAAAGTAAGTAAGTAAGTAAGTAAATAAAATGTTTGTCTTTATCTGTGTAATGGTGGTGTTTCCATTCTTATGTTCTCTGTATGTGAAAGTCAAGTTCTAAATTAGTTCCACAACAACTACTAAAAAAGTCCCCTGTGTTATCTATCGTGGAGATAAAACCACTGTGTTTCATTATTTGTTATTACCATCTTCCATGGCCTCGGAGCCCTCAAGCCAATTGGGAGAATATCCTGTGTCTGATAACTTGAGATTTAGGCAAGAGGCCGCTGTGTGCTCTTATAGCCAGAGGCAGGTGGAGAGAGAGGAACAAGGTCTGACCAAGGCCCACTATGTCAGTGCTGAGCCTGGGAAAATGGATTCAGATACAGGGGTTCACCCTGGCCTTCCAGTGGGGCTGGGAGAGCCACTGTCTAAAGAGAAGACCCGACTCACTGTCATTGTTACACCTGTGGAGGGAATGGTGATCACATAACAGAGACAAGAAGTTTGAGGCGTCTTCATCTGAGACGTGAAAGATCTGTACAGAGACAGCCTGGTCTTTATAGGGATTTTTTTCTGGACAATATTTGATAGCAGGTAAATTGTAGATAGATGCATGTGCTTTGTTTCCTTGGTCATACAGGTTTTAGCATCCAGCCTGCCAACGAGTAACCCAGGGGATAATGGAAATGATTCATCTCATTTTTCCTCCTACATACATTGTTATTGGCTTGCAATTTTTTTTTTTCATTTTTGTAGCTGCTTTATTTAAGTGTAAAAAGGAATTATAAATGAGGAATTGAAAATGGAGGACTTGACAGTTGGCCTTGGAATACTTTTTATTATTTTAAATTAGAACTGTTACATGTATTAGCCAATAGAATATTTTTAAAGCATGCATTATTAAGGACCCCAGCAGTGGGGGGGGGGGCATTCAAATTAAGATAACCGGAGTAATGTTCAATGAAAGACCTCTTATGATTGTATGAGTAAGACATTAAAAAACCCCACAAAGGATAAAGCAAGACTCTGGGCTAGTAAAACAGGAGGGGGCATCATGACCACCCCTATCATAAAGAGATAAGGGGAGGAAAGAGTTACTGGAACCCATGAACAGAAATTAGGTAGAGCCCATGACCTGGTAGGTGCTACCTACCACCTTGGGTCAAAGGGCATGACTAGCCTGAGTAACCTTACCAGGAGAAAGCCAAAGGAATACACTTCTACACCTACTCTCCTTCTGTTCTCCGGTATTGCTCCCCACTGCAAAACCCAACCTGAAGCCGGTGGGTACAAGGCCAGTGAAATCTCTCCAGGTGGGTCTCCTGGGGCAGAGATAAGGCTGGAGAAGGGTGGAGAGGGCAGAGAGAAGCTACTCAGTATACAGTTTCCATAATTACCCCAACTTTGAACTCTTAGAATGATCCTGTGGAAAAGCTATACAGTTATTGACTCCATTTATAGATGAGGAGACTGAGGCCAAAGACACATGTTAGTTAGGTCACCCACCAAGCCCACATCTTTTCTCTACAAACCCCATACTCTTTATTATGCTTCAGAACAACAATGGGCTGGCTCATTATGGTGCCATGTCCAATGCAGCATTGTCCCAAAGGGGACCAATACAGAAACTCAAGTAACTCCTGGTGTTTAAAAAAATCTCTATATCATCTTCCTATTTTCTTTGGTGCCAGGGCTTGAATCATCATTGTTTCTGCTTCTAATGAGTTGCAATATCAATTTGACCTCTTGTGAACATCCCTGAGGTTGTTCAGACCTTGGCATCGTATTTTACAACTCTTCTGGGGTTGGTTGAAAGCATGTGGTGTGGGGCTTGTTATATGTTATGGTTCAATACACCCATTTAAAAAAAGATTCTCCTGTCCTCAGACCTTTCTGAGTTGCCCATACTCCAAGTTCTGTAAATTGCAAGGAAACTATTCCATTACCTGTATTTCCTAAGGCAAAAGGGCATTTCTTCCTGCCTGGACAGAACATTCCATAAATCACCCAGATTGGGATGCTTCCATGGTCACAAAAAAGTCTGCGAGTATTTATGCAGAGGTGAGAAGGCACGCTTTTCCTTCCTCATCAGGTACACGTGATTTGCATATCCCATTATCTGCTTATTAACCAGAATGCCTTGTAACAATGGCAGATTGTGAAATATGCACACACGGGCAGTTAAACAACAAGCTCTCAGGGGTTCATCCTGCCATTACATCGCTGGTAATGAAGAGGCAAATGGCGAGGATGTGACAATGGGATATTCAGCAATGGAATGAAATCAGAATTTGATCTAATGCAACATGATTGCTCACAGCACAGGTAGAATATTAAATGGTCCACGTGAAATCCAATCCTTGGTCTAATCTTCCTATTAAATCCATTGTTCTCCTGGTTGTCTGAATACCATACAGAACAGTATGCAAATTAGGTTTCATTAACAGGTGCTTCCTTTTGTCTTCATTCAGTTTAATTGTGACTTCTATTTTTTTTTTAGCTTTATTTACTCTGGGAATGTGAATGTTCTGGTAAATGTAACAATATGATGGGAAGGAAAACAAATAAAACTATTCACTGATATCTAAGTTACATCTTTAGTACCATGGAAGATAGATATATACAAGCTATTTCTTTGAAAGCAGGTATCATCAGTTAAAACAAAACATCTAAAACTGCAGCAGGATCTTTGGAGTTTGCCATGTGTTAATTTTATGTTTAAGAACCCCCCAGAATTATAATCTTTTGGACATTATGTTATAACAACAGATGTACAAAGATATCTTTGCAAGGAGGAGAACTAACAGTTACATGGTTTCCCTGGGCCAGGTGCTCTGCTAGATTCTCAACATATAGTATCTGATTGGATTTTCGCAGCAACCCTTGAGGCAGCAATTATGAGGAGTCAGTTTCTGATTTTTCTGAGCCCTTCTCAGCCAATCAGGATGCTCACAGGAAGGAACGATGAGTCTGTGAGAAAGGTTTTTTTAACAAAGATCCTCTCTGTTTTGAGCTGCCGGAGCATAGGTGATCCTGAGGCTCTTGAAATTTCTGCTATTTGAAACATTACCATTATTTGAAATATTTATATCCAAGCATCAGGATCTCCAGCTCTGGGCTTTGGCAGAGCAGTCCACGCTGCTTAGGAAAAGGTTGCTTTTGTTCCTTCCTGGCTCCTGGGTTAACATCCCTGGGTCCATCCTCAAGGAAGGTGGCCTGGGTCTCCTTTCAGTCTTGTTGCCCCTCCCATTCGCTGTGATGGGAAGATAGGAAGTGCATCTGCTCCAGGCTCTCAGGCCACCTTATTCATTTCTTACTCCTGTCCCAGGAAGAACCCATCATAAATATTGTGTTAATTCTGGGATCAGATCTCTCAATCTGGAGTTTTCCTGATCACCCATTTGGAAAATGGGTAAGCTGTCTCTTTTATTAAATGCAGAAATACCAAGCAAGCACAACACAGCTGCAGGAATTTAGCCAATGTATTTATTGTTCTGGAGAAGACATCTAATGCCAGTAAAAATTAAAACCAATTTCTGTGTCTGCTTAGAAAGAAACCATTGGAAACGAGACTTTTTAAGAGAAAGGCAAGGTTCTCAGCTCTCCTGACCATTGTAGTTTGGCTGCCTTGCCTGGTCCTGGTTTAAATTTGAAGGTCAAATGGTTAACTTATGATAAATGATACTATATTGAGGTTTGAGCCAAGGCAGAGAGTGTGGGAAAGCTTATAAGAAAACTATTAAAGCTCCAATTTTGCTGACCTGTGGAGGGCTCTGGACTGAAACAGTATAGATTCTTGCACTAAGTTTTTGTGACGAGGCCAGAGAAGGTATTAGTAGCTGAGTTGAGGTCAGAGGAAAACAGAGCATCAGAACATGACAATAACCCCATTTAAGTGTGTGTTTACAGAACTGTCCTCTGAAATTTCAGATTTGCCTCTTTTATTCTTACCTTCTTCAATTAGATAGAAGAACTATTATAGAGTGCACGCTGGGCATTTGGAAAGGTTTTCTAATCTTGCTTTTTCTGTGTGATATTCTCTTTCATGTTTGGTTGGGCTTTGCAGCCATGCTGATTCTGATAGGGTCTAAAGTGGGCTTCAAATTCATCCAGTTCTCAGTTTTAATACAATGACCATAGTTCTTCGTTGTTATTTGTTTTGCTTTAAAAATCTGCAAGCTCATGAATAAGTACTGTCTATGATAGAGATAACCATGGGAAATTTAAGATAAATTCCATTGTAAACTTGAGTAATTTCACTATTTCTTAACTCATATTCTTGCCTTTATAATGAAGGTATAATACTGCCCTCTCCTTTTCTTAACTATTAGAATTAAGTCAATGCTTGCTATGTGCCAGGAACAACCAAAATGCCCTCCATTTATACACACATAGTCTCGTTCAATTTCAAAATCACCCTAGGACCCCATTATCATTATTATTTCTAGTTCTTTAGAGGAGGACACCAGAGCTCAAAGATCTTGGATTACCTGCAAAGGTTAGATCATGAATTCAGCGTCCTTAAAAACTGTACTACACTGTGTATGTAACTTCTAGTGTTAACATTCTTTCACTCCATTTTTCAAAATAAAGATTCTCATTGGTTTAGCTATGCCAAAATATTAACTGGAATGAAATCATCCTTTGGATGACGGGGGAATTTTTTCTACAAGTTAACATAGCTGTATCTTGAAATATATGCCTGTAGAGTAAGTCCATCTGTCACAGAAAGAGTGAGGGGAGATGTCCCAAGGTGTCTGGCATTCTTTTTCAAGGAAGATGTTCAATGATAACAACGGAAGTCACTTTCTACCTTCATTACACAAGCACAAATGGGCAGAGGTAGGAAATCAAAACAACATTAACATATATGTACAACATATTTTGAATTTTAAACCATTAGTGGTGATTGTTGCTTCTTATCACAGTACAACAGAAGCAAACTTTCTACTGCTGAGAAGATCACTGCTTTGATGTTTATTTAGATTTTTATTTCAAAAATTCTCAAATTTTTCATGCCTCTTCACTAAAGTGTCCAACAGCTCCATGATGGCTGGAGAAAGTGGGGGGATGGATCATTTCAGTCCTGTTTCCCACAGCACCTCACAAGACCTCTTTACTGTGAAAGGCAGGTGGTGACTGGCTTGGGAATAGATATTATAGCTTTGGTATCGCCCATCTCTCTATCTGCCCAGCCACTAATTCAGTCCTTTAATAAATATGTCTCGAGCATCTACTATGTGCCAGGCAAAGAGCAAGCTTTAGCAAAATCAAATTAATAACAAAAGTCTTGGTCTTTGGGAACTCCCAGTATAGTGAACTGGGCAGATAAGTGTAAAAAACAACCAGGTGACTACAAAATGTAAATAGGGTCATGAGAGAAGATAGTACCAAATGTGCAATCAGACACGTTTTTCCAATCCTTACAAAGGCCCAGGCACACTCTCTAGTCCAGAGCCTTAAAAGTTGAGTAGAAAACCTCCAAGTGATGAAGTAGAGGGAGAGTGTCCCAGACATAAGCAAATCCATGAGAATTCAGGTCATACCAGTGAATTTCGGGTTTAATAGGGCCACAGCTTAGAGTGGAGAATAGGGAGAGACGACATAGGTAGCATAGTAAGACTCAAGTCAAGAAGGGTCTAGCATGCTGCTGAAATACCTTGAACCTTTCTTAAAACAAGCAGAGACTATTAAGGCAAAAGCTGTCTTGCTATGATTTTTTTTTTTAAAGACAACACCGGTTGGTTAGGGTAGAGCACAAAATGCTTCCTTATCCAACTGAACTATTGGACTCTGTATATGGAACCCCTCTTCCTCAGCAGCAAGGCCTTTTGAGGGCTTCTAGAAATGACTGCCCTTCAATTATGAGACCAGTCAAACCCAATTTTGCAAAAAGGCAGAACACGGGCAATGGGCCGACTGTTTGGAGGCAATATGGCACTTACACACCTGTTTGCATAACTATAAAAGGTGCAGGGCCATAACAGAGGCAGTCATGAGAAATAATGTATTGGCTGATTTGCGCCAATAAAACATCAGTGGAAACCTAAATTTGTTTTACTTTGCTTATCTTCAGCCTCTCCTTAGTCATGTAGCAGCTTAAAAAAATGTTAGCACAATATAGCAGGGCCCAGAAGCTAAGTTGCTTACTGCCAACTCATCTGTATGGTATTTCCTCACGCAAGTTTTGGGCTGAGGGTCTGATGTGGGTGAGGTGGGGCAGACAGAGTGGAGGGCAGGCACTTGGCAAGTTGCTTTGGTTCAGAACATAGTATTAAAATGGAAACACATCTGAAAATACTTTATTAGTTGAATAACCACAGTTCTTTGTACAGTTATCGATCCTAATTATATGCTTGTCTACATTAGTGGATTCAGTTTAGATTGTATTATCTTCGAGAGAAGAAACTAGACCTATATGCAACCCGACTTTAGCTTAATAATGGAGAGATGCAAAAGACAATGTTTAAATAAATGCTACTTGATGTTGACATTTCCAAAGACAGTAAGAACTAGTGATCGAATAATAATTTAAATAATAAGTAAATAACCTAAATCTTGTGCTACTAAAAATGCCTTAGAGTTTGGAGTGTTTTATTATTTTAAAATATTCTTAGATTCATTGACTCATGTAATTCTCTGAAACCTCTGCTGCATCAGGGTGGTAGTATGAGCTCCATTTTTAGTGTCAAATGTGGGGTAAGGGCTTTGAGAAGCTCTTCTTCTAAGTGCTTTGTGCATTTTATTTCTTCCACCACAACAAATCCAGAGTTGCACAATTGTTCTGAGAGCATTAACTCCTCAGCCACAAAAAAACTGCGCTTGCAAATCCATCCTTTGCTCTGACTTGTGGATTACTCTGCTCATGCATAAAATGTCATTTTGAATTTTTATGGATTCCAGGAGAAATCTGGCCAGTTGGAATCCCTTCATCAATTCCCTTCAACTTGGCTGAGTGGTGCTAGGCAATATTCTCCAACTGGTCTGCTGCATATGTGCTAATATTTCCCATCATGTGCTCCCTTGGTCCCAAGTTCCCCATTGACATTTTTAAAAAATCCTATTTTTGATTATAGTTGATTTATCCCAAAGGGGTATAATGGTCATAATATAAAATGGGATATATATATATATATATAGAGAGAGAGAGAGAGAGAGACAGAGAGAGAGAGAGAGAGAGAGAGAGAGAGAGAGAGAGAGAGAAAAGCCAGTGAGAGCTAGTTTCTCAGTTCAGCCTATGGTTGGGGAGATGCAAAAGAAAACTGTTTCAATCTGGAATCAATTATCTGGTATGATAGATGACAAGCAAGGAACTAAACAGATGGAAAGAAGGGTGAGTAAGGAGGACAACACACCTGATCCTAATTATGTACACCTACACTTGGAAATCTTTTTGCCAGACATCTTGAATAGCTCAAGACTAGGTGGAGGGGAGTTCCCAAAGACTCAGTGTAAAAATGAAAACTTCAGTGATGAGCAAAGGGGTCATGTGGAAAGAAATGGGGGAAATCGTTGCTTGACAAAGATACCTGGAATGGAACAGTTAAGGGTCTTGCATTTTATAATCATATGTATTCTACAGATCTTGGCACCCTCTAAGGGCTTAATACATTTTAGATATTATTTTAGAAATGGAAGGTTGGAATGTTTTAAAACATAGTTTCCATTATTTGAAAAGGAAATTCAGAGGGGTGCCTGGATGGCTCAGTTGGTTAAGCCTCCTACTCTTAGTTTCAGCTCAGGTCATGATCTCAGGGTCCTGAGATCAAGCCCCGTGTCAGACTTCCAAGCTCAGCACAGAGTCTGCTGGAGATCCTCTCTCCCTCTGCTCCGCCCCCTGCTCACTCTCTCTCTCTCAAATAAATATAAAATCTTAAAAAAGTGAAATAAAAAGGAAATTCAGAGGGCATGGTGTATTTAAGAATTATTAGAGCATTTAGCAAGATTCTATGTATCCACCAGGGTCATTGGTGGAGACCAGAGTTGACCCATGGCCAAAGGTTGACTGTCAGCCTCTGAAGTGGAGAAACAAGAGGTGGAAGGTAAAGTGGGGGAGAAGGTGGTGTTTGTTGAGTAGGTGCTGTGTATCAGGAGCCTTTGCTTATGATTTCTCATGTGATTTTTGTGATTCTTTGAGGTATGTTTTATTATTCTCCATTCACGGCTGAGTGTCATAGAAGTTAAGTAACTTACCCAACATCATACAGTAAGTGCTGTAACAAAGATCTAACATTTTTCTCACTAGAGCAAAGTATTTTAATAAAGATAAGAGATAAGAAATGTGGAGTCCGAGAGTTTCCCCAAACCTGGCTCCTGAGCCCCTGCTTCTCTCCCCTCTCCCTCCTCCTATTATATGTTATTTGCACCCCTGCTCTCGCACACTGTTGGTCTAACTGGTTGTACTGGATTTTTATTGTTAACATAGTGACTCTGGGACCAACATTTCCCAGAATCTCCTTTGCTGTTTCATTCCAAGTTCAAGTTGGCCCAAAGAGGAACTTATAATATATTGGAAGGTAGAAGGAAAGCAGCTGCTGGTATTCTCTGAATGTCTTCACCTGGTTAAATAGAGCTATCAGAATGATGCTGAGGGGGGCAGGATGATCTGCAGGTCCTGGCTTATCCTTGCTCGCTACTGCTCTGCATCCAGCTCATCTTCCTGTTTGCTGATGCTGCTGACTAGTGGTCATGCCAGGCTTCCCACCAGACACTTGGTGGTGCATCTGCAGAGGTCACAGCTCCCTAGACCTTCTCCAGAAGCTCCCCCTTTGCTGGCCCCCAAACACCTGTTCCTGTTCTGAATTGTCCATCCACACCAGCGCGTCAGGCACGCTGGTTAGTGACCTTTCCTCTGACTCTCCTGCTCCCCTACCACATCTTCATTTCCCTCAGCAACTCCACAGTTGTGGAGGTCAAAGTCCTGTAACCAGTCCCCACCCTACAGCACACAGAGTGGCTCTGCTTCCCTGACTGAATCTCGTGACTGATACTATTACAGCAACCTATGCATTTATTCGTCTTTTCCATTCTTCCTGGGGGAAGGAACTCTGTCCTTCCACACAATGTCCTGCACAGTTCCTGACATGCAGACGTTCAATACGTGTGTGTTAAATTTTCAAAATTCTTTTTAAATTTTTTTATTGTTATGTTAATCACCATATATTACATCATTAGTTTTTGGTGCAGTGTTCCATGATTCATTGTTTGTTCATAACACCCAGTGCTCCATGCAGAACGTGCCCTCCTCAATACCCATCACCAGGCTAACCCATCCCCCTACCCCCCTCCCCTCTAGAACCCTCAGTTTGTTTTTCAGAGTCCATCATCTCTCATGGTTCGTCTCCCCCTCTGACATACTCCCCTTTTCTTCCTCTCCTGTTATCTTCTTCTTTTTCTTTGTACTTCTGAAACAATGCAACATATGTTAAGAAAAAAGAAAATTTTCAAATTTTTTATTAAAGTATTCCTGACATACAGTATCTTATTAGTTTCAGGTGTACATCATAGTGATTCAATATTTGCATACATTATGAAATGATCCTCATGATAAATCTAGTTACCATCTGTCACCATACAAGGTTATTACAGTCTTGTTGACTGTTTTCCCTCTGCGCTACATTACATTCTCATGACTTATTTTATAACTTGAAATTTGTACCTCTTAATCCTCTTCACACAATTTACCTGCCCCCCCCAATTCTTCCCCACTTTGGTACCAACAGTTTGTTTGTTTTGTTTTTTAGATTCCACATATAAGTGAAATACTATGGTATTTGTCTTTTGCTGTCTGACTTAGCTCATTTAGCATCATGCCCTGAAGGTCCATCCATGTTGTTGCAAATGGCAAGATCTTATTCTTATGGCTGAGCAACATTCCACTGTGTATATATGCCACATCTTCTTTATCCATTCATCTGTTGATGGACACTTGAGTTGCTCTCATATCTTGGCTATCGTAAATAATGCTGCAATGAACATAGGGGTGAATATATCTTTTTGAACTGGTGTTTCCATTTTTTTTCCCCAGATACTCAGAAGTGGAAAAAATTCCTCTTTGAAGACCTAGTGAAAGCCCCTCCATTGAACTTAAGATATTAAGAAAGTCCTTCTCCAAAACTGGAAGGTTTTATTCTCCAGCTATGGCTTAATTACACCTGTGGGGTTATTGTTTATAACACCATAAGCTCTATATCCTGGGATTTCTCATGTCTTTTGAGTCTTGCAAGAAATTCTGAGAGTTACTATATTTCCTGGAACCTCTGGGGTAAGTGCATGATAAGGTAGAATAATGATGGCATGTTGGCTTAGAAGATGTTGGTGGGGGTCTCAGGACTGTAACTTGCTGGCAGCATGCTCTTAGGTAGAGGTTTCTTTAAATTTCAGTTGAGGACTACAAACACCTAGTTTATAGTTTTGATGTGAGGCTCAAAAGAGTAAACATGAAAGTTTTTATGTTAAAAATGTTACACACGCTAGTTACTAATTTACCTATACAGATATTAGGTAAATATATAAAGTACTTTGGAGTTAGTGAGTTTTATAACTAGTTAATTCCTACTATATATTTTTATATAACCAAAATACAGTTATTAATAATTACCAACTTGATACTTACTTGTCTGTAGGTTTTTACAAAATGGGCTATGCCATCACACCCCATCAAATGCCCTGCTCTCTGTCTCCACTGAGTTGACTTGACATGTACTTAGGTAATTATAAAGTTTTTACCCAGAATCACCATGAAGCTAATCAGAACACACTTTCTCCCTTTTGAAACTGGAACAGCTTCTCCCCATCTAAAGTAAGTATAGATATGTTAGGGCTCAGATCTGCCATGTTATTATTTGTATTCTTTTTGTTCCTTTGGTTTTCTGTTCCTCTGTATTTTTTTAGAAGATTTATTTATTTATTTATTTTAGAGAGAGAGAGAGCATGCAAGTGGGCAGAGGGGCAGAGAGAGAGAGAGAAGCTCAAGTAAACTCCGTGCTGAGTGTACAGCCTGATGCGAAGTTCAATCCCACCACCCGTGAGATCACGACGAGAACTGAAATCAAGAGTCAGACACTTAACTGGCTGAGCCACCCAGGTGTCCCTGTTCCTCTGTATTTTTTTCATGCTTTCATGTGGGCTGCTTAAAAATACTTAGATTCGATTTACCTGTATATTTGTGAACATACCACTTTCCATACTTTTCTTACGAATTGCTTTAGGTATTACCACGTATCTGTGCATATATATATATATATATATATATATACCATTTACTTCCCTACTTTTAAAATAAAATTGTCTTAAGTATTTTCTCTATATACATTGAGCATACATCTCATCTTGTTATAATATAAATAATACAAAAATAAAATGTGATTGAAAAGATTCATGAGATGAGGATAGTCTTTTATGTTTACTTTTATTTTCACCCATTCTGTTAACCCTCTTTTATTTATGGTGGCTCCAGACTGCTTAGTAACTGTTAACTTTCTGTCGGAGAGCTTCTTTGAGCCATTCTTGAAGGGTAGGGGGACCGCCAACAAATTCTCTTACTTTTCCTTCATCTGAGAATGTCTTTCTTCCCCCTTCGTTCCTGAAGGATAGTGTTGCCAGATACAGAATTCGGGGTTGACAGTTACTTTTCTTTCCACATCTGCAAGAATGTGGAGCCACATCATCTGACTTCCATGGTTTCAGGGGAGAAATCCACCGTCATTTGAATTGGTGTTTCATTATGCATAATGTGTCTCTTCTGTCTGGTTATTTTTAAGATTTTTTTCTTTGTCTTTAGTTTTAAGAAATTTAATTATGCTGTGTCTTCATGTGAATTTATTCATGTGAATTTATCGTATGTGAAGTTCATTGAGCTTCTTGAATCTGTACGTTTGTGTCTTCTGGCAATTTTGAAACTTTTGAAGTCATGATTTTTTTAAGTGTTTTTCCAATCCCACACTCCTCCTCCTGGAATTCCACTGATACAAATATTTGATTTTTTTTCTTTGTTATTGTCCCAGAGGTCCCGGAGGCTCTGTCCATTTTTTTCAGTCTATTTTTGCCCTCTGTTCAGATTGAGTACATTCTATTGATCTGTTTGCAAGCTCACTGATTCTTTCCCCTGTTATCTTCACTCTACTAGTAAGTCCATCCAGATCATTTTAAATTTTGGTTATTTTATTATTTTAGTTATATCTTTCCATATTTGATTCCTTTTTACAGTTTTCTTGTCTTTGCTGAGATTGGCTATATTTTCCTTTATTTTTTCCAGGAGAATTTGTAATTGATTGTTAAAACATTTTTATGACAGCTGCTTTAAAATCCTTAGATAATCCTAACACCTGATTCATCTCAATGTTGGTATCCGTTGATTGTCTTCTTTTATTCACATTGTCATTTTCTTGGTTTCGTGCACAGGTAATGCTTTGTTTTATTCTGGACACTTTGGTTATTATGTTAGGAGATGCTGGATCCTATTTAAATATTCCGTTTTAGCCAGCAGTAGCTTTGTTCAGGTTTATTATTTTAAGTTCTAACTCTATTTTTATAAGCTTTATTTCCAGTGACGAACACGTCAGTGTTCAGAACCCTTGCAATGTTGTCTCCTCCTCATCTTCCTTCTCCGCCGGTCCTACCCCCCCCACTTCCCCCTTCTTCTCACGCCTCCTCCCCCTCCCACTTCCCCCTTCTTCTCACTCCTTCTCCCCCTCCCACTTTCCCCTTCTTCTCAGGCCTCCTCCCCCCCCCACTTCCCCTTCTTCTCACTCCTCCTCCCCCCTCCCACTTCCCCTTCTTCTCACTCCTCCTCCCCCTCCCACTTCCCCTTCTTCTCACGCCTCCTCCCCCCTCCCACTTCCCCCTTCTTCTCACTCCTCCCCCCTCCCACTTCCCCCTTCTTCTCACTCCTCCCCCCTCCCACTTCCCCCTTCTTCTCACTCCTCCTCCCCCTCCCACTTTCCCCTTCTTCTCACGCCTCCTCCCCCCTCCCACTTCCCCTTCTTCTCACTCCTCCTCCCCCCTCTCACTTCCCCTTCTTCTCACGCCTCCTCCCCCCTCCCACTTCCCCTTCTTCTCACGCCTCCTCCCCCCTCCCACTTCCCCCTTCTTCTCACTCCTCCTCCCCCCCACTTCCCCTTCTTCTCACGCCTCCTCCCCCTCCCACTTCCCCCTTCTTCTCACGCCTCCTCCCCCCCCGACTTCCCCTTCTTCTCACGCCTCCTCCCCCCTCCCACTTCCCCCTTCTTCTCACGCCTCCTCCCCCCCCCGACTTCCCCTTCTTCTCACTCCTCCTCCCCCCTCTCACTTCCCCCTTCTTCTCACTCCTCCTCCCCCCTCCCACTTCCCCTTCTTCTCACGCCTCCTCCCCCCTCCCACTTTCCCCTTCTTCTCACTCCTCCTCCCCCCTCCCACTTCCCCCTTCTTCTCACTCCTCCTCCCCCTCCCACTTTCCCCTTCTTCTCAGCCTCCTCCCCCCTCCCACTTCCCCTTCTTCTCACTCCTCCTCCCCCTCCCACTTTCCCCTTCTTCTCACGCCTCCTCCCCCCTCCCACTTCCCCCTTCTTCTCACTCCTCCCCCCTCCTCTCCTCCTCCTCCTTCTTTTCCTGGCACTGATGGGTCTTCTGATTCAATCCCAGCTGGGGACATGTGCAGGGGGGAAAGGCATTTACCTGAATTACCCGAGTCACTGGGCCACCTTCTGTGTGTGTGTGGTGGGGGGGGAGGGCAGAAACCACTGGATCTGAGTGTCCGATGTCACTGGGTGGAGATCAGGGAGACACAGGCTTCTATGCTGATGCTGCTGTCATCTGCTCGCCAGTGCCTCGTTGTGGGTGGGAATTGGGATGGCCTGGGATTCTCCGCTCTGGTTCACATGGGTCAGACCCACTTGCTGGTTTAGAGAGAGATGGAGAAGGGCTTCTCTTTACCAGTTTGTTTGTTTGTTTTTCTCTTTGTCTGTATGGTTCTCGGTTGTGGTCTTTCAGAGCCCACACTGGGGTATTTGGGAGACAAGACTATAACCCAGTGAACTCACCACCTTTTTGTTCCTCATTCTTAGGACTGCAAGCCGGTCCACCTTCTTCTTTCCAGTTTTCAAAGTCCTTTTATCATTGTCTGCTGAATAATTTCCAGGGTATTAAGATGAACTGAGAACAAGGAAAACTGAGTCTTATGTCATCTTTTCCCAGAACTGAAGTCTATCCAATGTACCACTTTTGATAAGAAAAAATGTTCATTATGTAATAAGTGAACTTTTAAGGTTGGAGACATGTATGATATGGGCCTATTTTAAAATAGGCAGGTTCTACTCACAAATATGCATAGAAACTCGTTCAAAGAAATACATAACAAAATAGTAGCTTTTTTAGAGTAATAGAGTTACTGGTGATTTTTATTATGTCTTCATGTTTATGTGGATTTTAAGATAATTTTTACAGTGAACATTTACTAATTTTATAATCCAAAAATAAAAGTTAGGTCTTATCACTTAACTGGTCATTGAAAAAAGATTATACTGACTGGCAAGTGAAACATAATCATAGGGATCAGGTTCTAATTTTGACAAGAGACGGCTAGGGGTAAGTAATACACTTGTGGTTTTTAAATCCTTAAAGAACTGTCAAAGTAAATAGGAATTACACTTGTAATATACTTCTCCCAAAGGCAAAATTTCAGAATGAGGACAAAAATTACAGGGAGGGACATTTTGGCTTAATTTAATAGAGAACTTCTGTGAAAGAAATTTTGTTCAACAATGGCACGATCACTTGTCCAGTGTACTATGGAGAGAATGTTCTGTGATAGGAAGGTCCTCCAAGGTGACAATGTCCTTTCTGCCCAGAGCATCTCTGACATTCTAATTATCTAGTATAACACGTGAGACTGCCTTGCAGGAACTTGGCTGTTGATTGGAAACCACATTTGTCTTGTTTGGAGAAAGGTAAGTCTAAGAGAGCGAACATTTAATATTATGGCCTTCCTATTTATCTTTCTTTTGAAAGGACCATATGTCTCTTTGATTTTTTTTCCTGGTGCCAATCATGCAGATCTGACCTGTATTTTGGAAGTGAGGAATGGTAGAAAAACAGCTTTTGTTTTTTTCACCTTCTCCCAGTTGTGAAAGAAGAAAAAAAATCCTCCCTGCCACATCTTACTCCTGTCTTGTCCAAATCTTTGTCATTTCGGCAACTAGATGAGGAGTCTTTTCCTGAACTTTCCTTTGTGCTTAATAATTTTAAGTTACTTAAGAAGGTACCCTAAATTTCAGAGGCGTGGAGGAGAGGTAAGGCAGTGGTACCGGAAACAACCCTTCTGGGAAGGGTGCTGTGGCCCCCTTCCTGTATGCCACGGAGTTTTCTACCCAAATCTCTCCTCAGCCAGGCCCGTGGGAGATAATCCAGCACAGGAGCCATCCAGTAGGTGTTTGGTGTAATAGCAAGTCAGTGTCTGAATCTGTAAAAGACTTGTGGTTGATCTACGCTATGGTTTTTCAAATCCCTTGCAGTGGACCTGGGGGTCCAGTAGATTGTTTCAGGATCCTTTGCAAAGAGAGCAAAGAAGCTGCACAAAGAACTTTGGATTTAGTGCTTTGCTTAAACCGACATACAAACAGAACCACGTGGCAGAGGATCAGCTTCGGAGAACTGCACAGAGAATAGGCTTCTCTGGTTCATCCCAAACAGAGCTTTAACAACTCAGCCTGGAGAGTTTTCCATTTTGCCCCTGAACAATTTAAAACATCTCCTTTAAGAGCCAAACGGAGCCAAGGCCACATTTCAATATCAATAGAAAAAAATCACAGGCCTTGGTGAAGAGCCTGCTAAGAGCTTCCACTGTATAGACTTTGTCTGAATCAAATAAAAAGATCGAGTGTACTTTAGAGACACATGCACCTTAAAATCTTTTAGTTCTCATGATGAACTTAAAGTGTTCTTTCCGTCTGCTGGGCACTCCAAGAGCTAGAGCCAGCATCCTCATGGCTTGGATGAAGGCGCCTAGGAGAAAAGTAGAAGTTTCCTGCCCTTTTCCCAAGGCTGCTGGCCCTTTCTTTTTGCTTCAGTCCTCATGGGATCCAGCCTGCATTCCTTCTTTTGTTTCCACAAGCTTTACCCTTGTCTTTGCTTTTCTGAAGACTTTGAAAACTTTTTGACATGGAATCAACTTGTTAAATTTTCACAAAGTGACCTCATCCGTGTAATCCACACCCAGACCAAGAGAGAGCCTTTCGGAGGACCAGTGTAGCACTCGCTGGGGCCCTTCCCCTCCCAACAGCTTCCTGACTACATCCTGGACTGACCTGTGGCACAAAAGCTTAGTTTTCCCAGTGTTTGAACTTGGTATAATTAGACTCGTAGAGTAGGAACTGTTTTCTATGTGACTTCTCCTGCTCATTATGTTTGTGAGATTCATCTCTGTCTCGGTGTGTCCTTGTGGGGTTGTGTGTAGCACCTTCTCATTGCCATATGGAACGCAACTGCATAGATATGTAAGGTTTATCTAATATCCTGCTGTGGATGCATATCTGGGTTGCTTCCACTGGGGCTGTCGTGAATAAAGTAGCTGTGAATATTCCTGGACGTGTCTTTCAGTGAATGGCTAAGGATATACCTAGGAGTGGAATTCTTAGGTCCTGGAGGAGTTAGCTTGAATCAGTCCTACTAAAGAGTTTCCAAAGTGAACTGATTTGCATTCTCATCAGCAGTGTATGAAAGTTCCTGCCCCCCTCACAACATTGGCAGCACTTGGTATGGTCTCTATTTTGTTGTAGCCATTTGGGTGTGTGTGAAATACTATTGCCTTGTGGTTTTAGTTGGTGTTTCCCTGATGATTAATAAACATGAGTCCTTTTTACTTTTATTTTTTTTTTGGCACTTGGATATTTTCTTTTGTGAATCTCCTGTTAAGTTTCATTGTCCTCCCCCTTTTTCTTCTGTGAGGTCATCTGTCTTTTAAAAAATTGTTTTATTGTAGTTCTTTTTATTTTCTGGATAGGAGTCCTTTGTATATACACACGTGCATTTTGATATATGCAAATGGGTACATTCCAGTAGTGTTTCTGTGGCTTGCCTTTTCACTCTCATGATAGAGTGTTATAAACATAAATTCTTAGTCCAGTGTGTCATTTTTTCTATGATTAGAGTTTTTTTTGATATCATATTTAGGAATATTAGCCTACCATATGGTCATAAGCATATTTCCTATGTCTTCCTCTTAAAGTTCTATTATTTTTGTTTTACCTTTAGGCCTATAATATATCTAGAGTTGATATTGTTTCTAGTATCACATGGAGTTCAAGATTCACTTGGTCCCATATGGCTATCAATTCATGCAGTACGTATCTTGTAGAGAAAAGACCACCCTACTCCCATAGCACTGAAACGTCTCCTCTGTACTAAGTCCGGTGACCATCTAAAGCTGTGCTGGTTTGGGGGAACTCTCTTTTCTTCCATTATTCTATTTGTCTCCCATCAGTTGTTTTGAAGAAATAAAATATCACAGAGACCCTTAAAATCTCATGTTTCCATATTAAACCTATTTTTTACTCCTTCTTTCCAGAGGTATCCATGATCCTGAACTTCCTTCAAATAGGTGTTGATATTTTTACCGCTCACGTACGTATCCATAAAGACATATTATTTTGTATGCTTTTAAATTTTTATAAGTGGGATCATGTGGGGCATATCCTTTTGTGACTTGTTAGCTCATTTCCATATAATGATTTGAGACATATCCATGCTGATATACGAAACTTTGATTCATTTAAATTTTAACTTCTATATATACTGTAATGAATAAACATATCGTAGCATTGATTTATTGTTTATCTTTTTTCTTTCTAATAACTAATTGCTGTGCTTTAAACTTTTGCTTGTTATTATAACTGATGCCGTATTGAAAATTCTCCTTATGTTTACATGAGCTTTTTCCAGGGTAGATATCTAGAAATGGAAATGTTGGATTGAAAAGTATCTGGACCTTCAATTTTTCTAGATATTTCCAAGTGCTCTCCAAACAGATGCACCAATTTATGCTCCATCAGCCTGGTATAGACACTCCATCAGCTTGCTAAGTCCATGTAGACAGTGGCACTTGCCAGTGTTACATTTTCACCAATACCTGTTTCTGTTAGATGTTTTAATTTTTCTGCTCTGATTTGTGGGAAACAAGGTCCTGTTAGTGTTTCAAATTGCATTTCCTCTGGAAGAGTGAGATTAAGCAAGTTTTTAAGTATTTACTGATGATTTGGGTTTTCTCCTTCAATTGTCAGTTTGCTTGTGGTTTTTACTCTCCCGTTAGGTTGTCTCCTCAGTTTGTAGGCGTTAAAGAGCAAAGGCTCATGCTGAATGATACATTTAGCAGTTGTCAGAAGCACTTTGGCAACAACAGAACAAGAGTTCTTTTGGACACGATTATGGCCTTTTTAGTAGCTGTCTATGGAGGTGTTCTTGTTTTGTTTGTTTTTGTTTTTGGTTTTTAGTTTAATTACTATATCTTTTATTCAAAGATTGATAATGACTTTATATAATCTTTTTAAAATCTGTGTTTGTTTAGTAATTTGTTTGCTAATGGATATTATCCCTTCATTTGTCTCTGGGAGCAAACGAAAATTAACTTATTTTAAACTCTTTGGCAGATGGTTTTACAACATTGGTGTCACTTTGAATTTGTTCATTTTCATTGGTGGTTTCTGTTAGACATGTTATCTTGTATATCTGGTTTATTTTGTAATTCAGATGTGTCAACTCATTCTGAGTAGCTGGGAAACTTGGTTTTCTTTTGTGTGTTGTCTTCCCCTACTCGCCACATTCTCCCCCACCCCCATCATCCCTTCCTATAGAAAGGAAGGATGGGGTGCCTGGATGGCTCAGTTGGTTGAGCTTCTGATTCTTGGCTTCTGCTCAGGTCACGATCTCAGGGTCCTGGGATCAAGCCCTGGGTCAGGCTCCATGCTCAGCACAGAGTCTGCTTGTCCCTCTCCCTCCCCCTCTTCTCCCCTCGTTAGCTTTCTCTCCCCCAGCCCCAAATAAATAAATAAAATCTTTTTTTTAGAGGAAGGACAGGAAAGTTATTTCAGTAGGAATGGCCTTTCAATGAAGAAGACAGATACAAAGAACCCATGGTGATTAGGAAAGAGACACCAATATTATAGAACTTAGCAAGAAAAACAAACCTCTTTATCATTTATATTATAGAAACCAGACTGGGGTAAATGTAAACGCTTGTAGTACTGGGAATTTAGACTCTAACCTGATTCTTTTAGTGACTATTTAGTAGTTCTCAACAAAGGAAGAATATGAAAATAAGGTGATTATCATGTTATAAAGAATTTACAAATATATAACACTGCTCTATTCTGCTCCCCAACCACCTACTTATACTATTCTTCTTCTCCACTGGGGAAGGAATAGGCAACCTGCATATATATATGTGTATATATATATATATATTTTTTTTTTTTTATTTTTTTTAAAGATCCTGACCCATGAGGAAGAAAGCCCCATGCAGTAGGATGGGAACAGGATTTGGATTCCACCACACTGCGCTTGACTGCCTGCCATTCACTGACTTTTTACCTTGGGCAACAACTTCAAAGCTACAGTAGGGATTTTTAAGAGAAGCAGAAACACCAAACATCATAAGAGGACTACAGAAGATTACATTTGACAGGTGTTTGATACCCAGGTGAACAACAAATGTTACCTTTCTTATCTATGACCACACTTTGTGGGGCGATTCAGTCAATTTCTTTAGGTCCTGCCATCTGCAAAAGTGGGAATCATATCTAAATTACAGACTGATGTCAGAGTTAAATAAAATAACCAGGTCTATGGAAGTGCTTTGTAAACTGGAAAATGATTGAAATATAAGAGACACTTTCTCTCATCTAAATTAGCACGGCTGCCAGTCTGTACTCCTAGCCTGCTGTTTTTCCTCATAGTATTTATCGCTGCTGAAATTGATTGATGTATGTATTTTTATTATCTTTTTCCAAGAGGGCAGGAGCTTTATTTATTGTTAGATCCCGGGAACCTCTTGGCACATAGTGTGTACAAGAAAAATTTGTCGAATGAATGAGTAGTATATGGTTTCTCTGCTCTTCTTGCTATTGCAAAATTGAATTATTTCTGCTCTTACTTTTACAGTGATAATCTCCACTCTTCCTGCTACTCAGAGCCTCACAATCTACGATCTCCTTCTGCCTGTGTTTGATTCACTAATTTCTGTATTCGTTCACTATGCATTAAGTGAATGTATTAAGTGAACAAGATTCTCCTAAGTTCTTCTTTGCTCCTGTGAGGTCAGCACTTCTGGGATGCTTTCTTAACATCAGGTAATCACAAAGGCATTGAAACCCAGGCTGCTTATCTCATCATGACTATCTACCGGCCCATGAACTTGAGCAGGGAATTAAATATGGCAACTTTAACACTTAACTGCACAAGAAAGGCATTGTGATCTGTTGATTTGAATAGATATATTTGCTCTTTCATTGTTCCCAGCTCTGTTGTTATCACGTCCGAGCCATTTCCAATTCTAGGCTTTTACTTATTTGCAGGGTCTTCTGCTGACTCGGGAACTTTGGCAATAATTATATCAAATGTTATCCAGCATGGTAACCAAGAGTCTTTTTAATCAGCATTATAATTCTTATATTGAATATAACTTAAAGCAGATTTTATCTTTTATCTGAAAGAAAATGCAACTTCATAAATATTTAACCTCTTGGGAGACTTGTCCGCACTAAATAAGATAACATTGTGTGTTAATAAACTTACTGTGGAATCTGTGCTCATTTCCTCTTGGAGAGAAAAATAATTAAATTAAAAAAACTTAAAAATTGCCCTTAAAGTCAGGACTACTCACTGTTCTCCATGCATAACATGGCATTTTCTACTTCCATAATATTGCCTTGCTTTATTATTTGTGCAAGCAATTCCCTCAGCCTCAAAATGCTCTTTTTCCTTATCTTACTATAGATTGCTTACTGGTCTTTTATAGTTAAACATCATGTCCTCCATAAAAATTTCTTCAGTGCTTCAAATGGAGTTATTGTCTCCTTCCCTTATGATTATATAGCTCTTCCTTTTTTTTTCCAATAATTAAAAAAAAAAGGCTTTTCATTGAAGAATCCTTTCTAGGCAAGAGTATATAGGGAATCCATCTAGGCTAAACACATCATACATTTTAACTATTACAGTATGTGTCTCAAGGGCAGCCACAGTAACTGTGCTCATAAGACTAGTACCTGAAAGTTGATAATCATAGGAATTCATTTTTAAAGCAGTTTACTAGTCATGAGGTGACTAGCATTCTGTTTGTCCCCTGTCATTCTCAAAAGTGTCCTAGATTGGAGCTGCACCATATGGTGTTATTACTAATGCAAGAGCCTTTGCATAATGTGTATTGTTTAATTGGTTGGCAGCTTAAAGTTAGAAGTTATGTCATTTCATATTTTCTCTCCGTGTCAGATTTTCATGACTAACTGCTTTAGTCATTCTGGGTGGTAGAGACAAGCCCCTTATTTAGCCTTGTCGGTGAGAGAAGCCCACATCTATGGATACATCAGCATCCTTGGTGGGGGGAGTTTTGACACCCCCTTGCTCTAGACACTGCACACCACATTGGCTCAGTTTCCTCAGGTGTGAAAAAACACAATAAAGGCCACCTCTCAACGCTGTGGGGAGTATTTAATGGGATAAAATGCACATGAAAGACACACTATGAACAGGGAAATACTCTCCAGTGTGGGCTACTGGTAGCACTCCAGAGTGTTCGGGTGAGTTCGTGCCCTTCTTCAGATCTCAGCGTCATTTCTGTTTAATTACACATTTTTAGAATGATCAAACCTTACCTTTGCTACCTGCTTCTTTGAGAGAAGGATGAACAGCCTCTGCATGGTCATGTGAGAAAAGATGGTTTTAGATTCAGAGGATGTTCTAGGGGAATGGATGTGATCCTGAGGGCCGGCAAGGGGCAGGAATGGAGAGCCAGGTGGGGGTTGTGGCTGCTCCATCTGGAGGGAAGGCACACGGAGGCGGGAGTGGGGTTGGGGGGGGGTGCTATGCCATGACTCCTGCTCACCTGGTAAGGTGGAGTTACTTGCTGGCTCACATGCTGATGCACGCGGCGTGGTGCCCCCCGGGGGACTAAGCTGCAGCTCGAGCCGACCCACTTGGCTCTTTAAGCAACCTTTCTCACCCAGCCCTGGATGGACACTGTACCTAGGACAAAAGCTGCCTCTGAACCTTTCATTATTGAGGGTTATTTTCCTCTCTGGGAAGAAACATAGAAGTCCCAGTTTAATCATCTCTTTGGCAGGTAGGGCCAAGCTTTCCCGTTAATTAATCTTTAATGTCATTAATTGGCTGTCTGTGGGGTGACAGGGAAAGGAGTAAACACTGTTTGCAAATCAATTGAATTCTCTTCTGAACCAGCATTTAGTTTTCAGGGTGAATAAAAACAATTTCAAGCCTTTCACTGGCTGGACTTCCGGTGCCTGGCTGATAAGATTATTGAAACCAAAAGGAGAAAAAAAAATATTCAGACAAAGATCTCTGTTGCAGATGTGCTAATTGAAGGTTTTCTTTGCCACCAGCGCCTCCTTTGGAAATTGGCTCATTGATTTTCGCCTCTGTGGTCTATTTAAATCGAAATCTCTATCCCATGCAGACTTACTGATGAGCCATTGGGTTGGGGTCACCTGCTGTCCCAACCCCCATGGCAGGGACTCAGTATGGTGGGGAATAGCAGTCCCCAAAGTGGGGGCCCTGGGCCAGCAAGGGCAGCATCACCTGTTGTCTGTTAGAAACACAAATCTTTAAGCCCCACCCCAAGCGAGCACATCAGAACCTCAGAGGTGGGGCCATGATTTGTGTTTTAATTT
Source organism: Eumetopias jubatus (assembly GCF_037043125.1). Classification (NCBI taxonomy): domain Eukaryota; kingdom Metazoa; phylum Chordata; class Mammalia; order Carnivora; family Otariidae; genus Eumetopias; species Eumetopias jubatus. The sequence goes on from NW_028274813.1 coordinate 129,777,932, forward strand.
GTGTGGGAACCGCTGGTATAAAGCAAGGCTGTGTCCACTTCATTTGAGCAGGAGGGCATTGTTCACTCTCCCCACTCAGGGAATCTACTCGATGAGGGGAAATGTAAGAGATGACTTGTTTAATGGGGTGACTCTACTTGTCTCCTTGATAAAATGTTGTGAGAAGTAAATTGCTTTTTCTCAGCCTCAAATACCCCTGTAACATTTGGCCTTGAGAAGTTTCCGACCTCTGGCAGTGGAAATGGCCATTGCAATTTGTTCAATTTCTGATGTAGTTCCTAGTTTACTGAGGCAAAGAATTAGGGCCAGGGAGGTGGTCTCGAAGGAGACAAGAAGCAGAGAGCAAGCTGCTCCACGTGAAGTTGAAAATTCTCCCAAATTGAAAATGGCGCTCTGCCGAGGAAAGAAGAGGGGCTGAGTGTTGACCTTGGAAAATTGTTAATACTTCCAGGTCCATGTGAGAGGTGGCAAAGATGCTGAGAACGGCACCTTGCTGGCTCGAGGTAGAGACTAGAAAGGAACAGAGCTTTTGCACCCTGGCTAGGAGGAATGAACACCTCTCTCTGGGATGATCCATGTCACCTTAGTGAGTGAAGTCCGTCTGGAAAGGAACAGATAGAAAGCCCAGTAGAATCAACTCTTCTGTCAGGTGAAGAAACCAAGTCTCAGAGTTCACCCCACTGCTCTGACTTCCCTCAGATCCTTTTCTAGGCTTGTTGAGCTGTGTTAACATTTGTATCTTTGCAAACATCCCAGCACCCAAAGCCAATGTCGTGTTTACAATTAGAAAGCAGTGACCCTTAACCAATAAGACTATTTCAGACTCCTAACAGGCAGGGACAAGAGTCACATAGTTCTCCTGATTAGAGGTAGATAAATGGAGAACCTGGGGCATTAGAATTAACTTCAGTGTTTATCTACTCCTTGTAACTTATTAAGAAGCCAAGGACTGTAGGGGTGGAGTGTGAGGGATTGTATGACAGATTGTTGAAAGGGATATATTAATAGCAAATGAGAACAGGTCATTTTGAATAGCCTTCTTATATACTGCTAAATTTAGGATCTTGAAATTTTCCTTCTTCTCTTCCTCTTTTCTCCCTCACTTCTCCCTCTTCTTCCTTCTCCTCCTCTTTTTTCTTTAATTGCCAAAGCTTTGCATGGATACAAACAGATAAAGGTAAGGCCTCTATAAAACCTCCTTCCAGGGAAATAGATTGCTCTAGCCTTATATTGGCATAGCTTATAAATATTTCTTCGTAGAACATGGAAGCCCACTTAAAGGTATGTATCCTGTGGCAGATCCTTTGATTAAATATGGGAAAATCAAATTTATTTTATGATAGCTCATATACCTTAGAAGGAGTCCTCACTTGGAGAGTACCATGTTGAATGAAATGTGTAAATGTCAGAAAGGTGTTCTTGCTTCGCATGGTCTTGTGATTGTTGATGGCACTCTGAAGCCGGAGTGAACCCTACAATAACAATACCCCAACAGTAAGTAGTTGTTGGGTGAAGTCTATACTTGAGATGGGGCATAACCTTGAATGAGCAAGCTCTCACTGGCTGAGAGTAATTCCTGGAGAATTCACACTTCAGCTGACATTAGGAAATGTACCTTGGCAGCTGGGAGAAAGTGTAACTCAGTCTTAACGAGGGTATCCTGGTGCTACACCCCAGCAACAACTACAATCCACCTCCACTGCTTGGATCCATTTGCTGTATGTAAGTTCAGCCTATCTGGGAACAGCTTCTCTAGGATTCTGGTTGATCTCCTTTTGTGGGGAAATTTCTGAGGGTAACATTGATGGCACAAATTACAGCCCCCATGGCTACGATGGTGCTTGGGGCTACAACTAACGCTCTTCATCTTCCTCCTGCATGGTCCATTGTGACCCCCCTTGTTCTCTTCTAGAACCTCCTCTATCATGGCCTCCCTGATAAGGTGACCCAGACACTCATCCCTGAGGGTTCTGAGCCATGATTACTATGTTCTTCACAGGCCATGAATGCTTCTCTTGCCCATTTAGCATTACAGTTGGACAGGAGATCATTAAAAACTCCAGTGGATCAGTTAGGTTTCCGGCATACTTCCTCCTACCTCCATTGTGTAACAATAGTCCAACATCCTCCTGAAGATCAGGGTCAATTATTCCTTTAGCATAATGAACTTTCCTTGCAACCTGGTCTCTCAGCACAAGGAACCTGAAGTGATAGGGCAGCAGCCAGAGCTTACTGTTGAATGGGACTCTCACTGCATCTCCTGGTAGAAGCATCCTCCCTGTGGGAATCAGATCTTCTAGACTCAAGAGCTACATTTGTGTGGATGAGAGAGAAAAACTCCTCAAGTGGCTCACTGGAAGTGAAAGGAAGTAGATTTGCTCCTACTTTTACTCCTTAGTTCTCAGACTTATATATTCTGCCTATTGGAGCACAGAACCAAACCATGGATGTAGGGCATATATGAGGTCTTGGAGGGTGGTACCCATCTTTGAGTGTATCATCTTCAAGCCAGCACCTCAGTTGTGTCTTCAGAGGGTTGTCCCATGGCTCTATTATGCCTGCAGTTTCTCGGTGGTGTGGTATAAGATAGACGGATCCTATGATTTCATGTCAACTGTTTCACCCCCCCTTTTTAAAAAATTTTATTTATTTGTGAGAGAGAGAGAGAGAGAGAGGGAGGAAGCAAAAGGAGTGGCAGGCAGAGGGAGAAGTAGGCTCCCCGCTGAGCAGGGAGACTGATGCAGGACTAGATCTCAGGACCCTAGGATCATGACCTGAGCCGAAGGCAAATGCTTAATTGACTGAGCCACCAAGGCGTCCCTGCCTCACCTCCTCTGCTGTAAAGTCAGACCTTTGGTCTCATGAAATGTTGAGGAGGATCCTGAATCAGTAGATCAAACATTTTTTTTTTAAATCATCATGTATTGGAGCTACTAGACCCTGCAGTCAGAAGGGTAAACCTACACTCAGAATGTGTCAATTTCAGTTACTATGAATGAAAGGAATTTCAACCCTCATTGGAGCTCCACTGTAATTATAGTTAATTCTTGAGCTTGATCCTCAGGCTTTTCTGCCACCTGGCTACAGGAGTGGTGCATTTTTTTATATGCTGCCAAGGAGGTCTTCTATCTTTCATTCTTTGTCTTAAATTAGTAATTACCATCAGCTTTTTCTTGTCTTTCTCAGGTTCATCAAGAGCCCCAGCAACAATCATCAAATTTCATTGTTTATAATTGCTATCTCTCAGAAATCCTCAAACACCTGTGATACTGTACCGACCTTACATTTACCATGGACACCAGTACATTTGCTTCTGCCTGCATTCTATCCTGGCTCACCCGCAGTGAAGGTTTTAACAGTCATCTCATGACAACAAACAGAGAGAAGAGACTACTAGTTCCATCCCAACCCCCAGTGATGTTACCCTCATTACCAGCCAGCAGGAAAGCTCTGTAACTCCAAAAACCCCATTTTAGTTTCTGTTTCCCAGGACCCATCCTGGCAGCAATGCCATATATCGGCTCCCCTGGGAAAGTCTTCTCGGAGGCTTTGAAATGAACATCTATGTGCAGATGGTTTATTGGATAGTTTGCTAAGGAATATTACCTGTGAGGGAGTGAGGGATATAAGATTGGGCAAGAGAGAGGTTGAATTGCACTGTAGGTGCAACAGGTAATTTTCCAGAAGGAAAATTCAACATTACCAACAGAAAAGGGGATTACTGCTAGGCAGCCCAAAGCAGCAAATATCTAATAACAATCTTCCCTAAGAATACTTTCCATTTCATCTTCTTGAGAAGCATCTTTTATACAGGTTATAAGTTATAGATACTTATTTACCATTAGCTCTTCCGTATCACGATAGATGGGCGTGTGTGAGTGTGTGTGTGTTTGTGCATGTGCATCTGCTATTTACATGAACATCAAGCCACCTTTTGGATTTCAAACCAAGTGGAAGCAAAGCACTTTGGATTGGAGTTTTTCTATTTACTTGTGTTTGCTTGTGGGGGAAGACTCTCTAAGTTAATTATGCTTGCTTTTCCAAGAGAATAATATGCTCTCAGTCTGGGATAATTAGGCAGCTTAATTAACCTTTAAAAAAAAGCAAAACATAGCTTTATAGTAGCTATACCCCCTTCATTAGGTTAGTTTGGCTCGTCTTTACTGGCATAGTTAATATTGCTGATTTGCATATCTTTTCCCCTGGTATTTAGCACCATAACTTGTAATGAAAACACATTTTAGAGTGCACTAGAGATTGAGTTAATGGAATTGGCTATATCACAAGCAGAGATTCTTCCAGTGGCTATGGTTCTATCTTCATATTTACTACAAGGCACTTAAAGGTATAATTTAAAGTGGGGAAAGCTTTTTGAGTAATCACCTTTTTAATAATTAGCTTAAGAATAATTTGGAAACTATCTCTTGCAGCACTTTAATAATGTAAAGTAAGCTATTTCTGGAAATGTTAACGGAAAGTAAGCTCCTTGGAGATTGCAGAGTTAAAAGATCTGTAAGAATGGCTATTAATTATGGCCCAAAGCCTTCTTTCTGTTATTAGGCAACAGTTATAAAGCAAGATAATGCAACATTCAGAATTCACAGTACCTTTCCCATTAGACACAGAGATAATCTCGGCTAACTCGGAATTCAGGCATTGGTAAAAGCAGGCCTGTCACAAATGGAAGAAATTTTTCCCTATACCCCTGCTGTATCTGCTTGCAATTTCCTTTGGCTTAATGAGGGGGCATGCAACAAATACTTAGGATTAAATTCACAAATACACCCTATTCAATCATTCCAGTATTAAAACACTAAAATTACTATACTTTTCAGGACCTACTTTTCCTTTTACTATATCAGAGAAAAGCACACATTTCACAGTATCAGTGCAGAAATGCCTGTGAACTCTTGGATGTGCACCTGCCCACTTGTGACAAGATGGAAGTGTTCTCAGCCTCAACCCTTGTCTTTCCCCGTCCCCCATGCATCCTGGTTCCATATAATCATTCTCTCCTTGAACAGAATTCTGAGAACTGCATTTGGGATGCATCTTAAATATGCCCAATAGGTCCTGTCTTTTGTTTCCATCTCCTGCACAAACAAACTTGCGATAAGACATCAGTTCCCAGAAATCTGACGGATTCACCCACCATGGGCTCCCCTGACCTTTTGTTTTGACTAGAAGCAGGAGTATATTCTGCTTGTGGTCACAGGGTGTTTTTGACGTTGGTCTCTCTGCATCTTGGTTTTGACATATCATTGGAATCACAGGTGGTATCTAACAGAGCTATTTTTATACAGAGCTTCCTGCCTAAGTGGGCCTTGCTCATTTCAAAGAAATGCTCCAAGTGATCTGCTAAAGCCTAAACATTGTGCAGGAAAAATATATTACGGTTTAATAGAGAGTCTGTGACAAATATAAGACAGCTGTGAAGGCAGAAAAGAGAAAGGGTCTGACAACAGCTTTCAGACTGTTCTGCTTATCTATACCTCCAACTATTTTAAAATAGTAAATCCTTCTGGACACACTTCTACCTGCCATTTGGCCTCTCCATAGGTGAGCTTTTTTTAAACAAGAGGGCTCCTTTATGATCAACTAATATTTGTTCTTCCTTCTTCTACTTAGTGGCACAAACTCCAGAGATTCGTTATTTTAGAAAAGTTTTAATAAGTTTGTCAACAACAAAGGCATTGCCTAATCTCATTGAGGACGTATCAATGGCTGTACATGTGTGAAATTAAGTCGATCGAGTTGATTCCTGCCAGCCTACCTATTTTTATCTTTAGACGACTTTCCCCATCATACAACCCATTAATGGCTACTATCAAGGGCTTACTGTGGTATATAAGACACCGGCAGTGTCCCTTTGATAGCTCTTCAAATGCTCTGGGCACCAGGATCAGAAAGGCAGATTTAATTGTTTATAAGATTTATCCCAAGCAAGGGAAATCTGAGTGAAAAAAACCTTGTAATCTTGGTGGAAAAGAGGCTTTATGGTATCACACCAGGAGCTCTTCCAGCACCTGCTACAGAAGCACCTGTAAATGTATAGTGTGCATTAGAATCAAGAGTGATTCAGGACAGAAATGAAAAGTGAAAAAACCAAAAATGTCAGTCCCTCAATCACCATCAAGAATTGGTTAACTGAGGAGCCCTTCTCAACTATCCTTTTGGATTGTTTGAAAACAAGTATATACGACCTTGCTGTTGTTTGAATAAAGGAGAAAGCACTAGGGGGAGGGAAAAAAAAAACACCTAAGAATCTCAGTTGTTGATAATATAGATGCACGTTTACATATTCCACCATGCAGCACACATATATTTAGCACCTACTGTCTTCCAGATGCTGAAGATACTATAGCGAGTAAGACACATAGGTCTCAACTTCTGAGGAGTTTAGATTCTACTGAAAAAGAAAAACAGTAAAGCAGTAAACATTTAACTAAAGAAATGGAAATGATAAGATGCTATTAAAAAAGAAGACCTTGATATGATCAAGAGTAACCGAGGCCGAGGTGGGAAACACATCACTCGTAGCAACGCCGTGTCTACAAGAGTAGGGAGCTGCTCCTAAGGCATGCTTTCTTCATTTCATGTGCATTTATGGAGCACCAACCATAACATGAAAACAAATAAGGAGCAGTTTTGGGTTGCCGAAGAGGCCTTGATTAGCTTCAGGAACCTTCCTTTGACAAATGTTTCCATTCTTTGGTCGGATGGGGTTGAAAATAGTCAGAAATTCCTTTAAAAACAGGCACACACAATTGGTTTTGCATGTCCAAGAAGAGTATGATCTGGTTCCTGTCTTCTAGGAGTGAATCCGGCTATGTAAATGCATAATTGCAAGAAGAACTAGTGAGAGCTGCGCACAGGAGATTCGGGAAGAATTGAACGCTCTCAAAGATTACCACTGGAACTGGGTTTTATGTGGACATGTTGTCACAACCATGGAAGCAATCTTGCCTATTTGTATAGTATTATAAACGCTCATTGCACCCTGCTCATAATGAAATTATGCACATTAATATGGAAGGCTAATTTGTCTTTCCTAGCGTATCAGAGGTCTTTTAGAGCATACCGTAATCAACAGCATCATGAAGTGTTTGTTCATGTCCTCAGGGCGGTGAAGAGCAAATGGTCCAGACTTAAGAATCCTGATCTTTCTCCACAAGAAGTTGGTGGTGGAGGCTATCTGTGAATCAAGGTAGAGTCTTCTCTAAACACTTAGGGCAAGAGAATAAGTGAAATCCCACAATCCATGTATCGACTTATGGGAAAGTTGTATATCACACTAACAAATTTGACAAATATGCCTTCACTGTGATAAAATATGTGTACAGGTATGTTTTTATTTGACTCAAAGTCAACGAAGTATCAAACAACTGAACTTCATTGTTGTATGTTTGGGTGTTGTTTTGAAGAGCCAGTGATGTTTACATAAACAACTTTTATTGTGCAAAATGTTCCTCTGCAAATTTTTAAAAAAATTTTTTATTGTTATGTTAATCACCATATATTACATCATTTGTTTTTGATGTAGTGTTCCATGATTCATTGTTTGTTCATAACACCCAGTGCTCCACGCAGAATGTGCCCTCTGTAATACCCATCACCAGGCTAACCCATCCCCCTACCCTCCTCCCCTCTAGAACCCTCAGTTTCTTTTTCAGAGTCCATCATCTCTCATGGTTCGTCTCCCCCTCTGACTTACTCCCCTTCATTCTTCCCCTCCTGCTATCTTCTTCTTTTTCTTTTTTCTTAAAGTATGTTGCGTTATTTGTTTCAGAAGTACAGATCTGTGATTCAACAGTCTTGCACAATTTACAGCGCTCACCATAGCACATACCCTCCCCAATGTCTATCACCCAGCCACCCCATCCCTCCCACCCCCCACCACTCCAGCAACACTCAGTTTGTTCCTGAGATTAAGAATTCCTCATATCAATGAGGTCATATGATACATGTCTTTCTCTGATTGACTTATTTCACTCAGCATAACACCCTCCAGTTCCATCCACGTCGTTGCAAATGGCAAGATCTCATTCCTTTTGATGGCCGCATAATATTCCATTGTGTATATATACCACCTCTTCTTTATCCATTCATCTGTCGATGGACATCTTGGCTCTTTCCACAGTTTGGCTATTGTTGTTCCTCTGCAAATTTACACAGTTATTGTGTATGCTGCATTAATTCATAAACATCTCTGAAATAAAAAATTAAAACCAAAAAGAAGCAAGAAATTGGATGCTCAACACTAGTGGCAAAAGAGAATGCATTTCATTCATTTCATTAGGGTTCATTGTGTTTCTTTTTAAAAAATATTTTATTTATTTATTTTGAGAGAGAGAGAGGAAGAGATAAATAGATTGTGGGGGGAGGGACAGAGGGAGAGGGAGAGAGAATCTCAAGCAGACTCCCCACTGAGTGTGGAGCCCAAGGCTGTGCTCGATCTCATGACCCTGAGATCATGACCCGAACCAAAATCAAGAGTCAGATGCTTAACCAACTGAGCCCCTCAGGCACCGCAGGTCCCATTGTATTTCTATGTGGGGAGACAGATGAGACTAGTTGTTTTGTCTTTCCTCTTACCCAGGCTTCTTGCTTGTCAAATCTTCTTTACACTCCAAAGCAGCCCATCTCCAACTTGAGAAGTGACATAACCCAAAAACTCTACAGAATTTGAATGCAGTTCTTAGTTCTTCTTGTCTGGGCACAGGGCAAGCGATGTGGAAAAGCATTCTTCTGGGCCCAAATGATGATAGGCATATAAGCAAGCTAATTAGGGTTGTGAGTCTTTCTATGCAAATACTATACACCAGATCCACAGTGACAGACATGCATATGTATTTTTTAATAAATACATTTTTTGGTGTGTTTGTAATATGTGGATCCCTCTGAAGAACAAGACCACACAACAGGGGACCCTCTTGTCTGATCTAACACCACTCCTGAGGCAATTGAGTGCTATCATCATTAAGAAAATTGACAAAATATCAATGTAATCAAAATTTGGTGTGTACTGTATGTTCTTTTTAAAAAAGATTTTATTTATTTATTTGAGAGACAGAGAGAGAAAGAGAGAGAGAGAGAGAGAATGAGCAGGTGAAGGGCAGAGGGAGAAGCAGACTCCCTGCTGAGCAGGGATTCCCAATGCAGGACTTGATCCCAGGACTTTGGAATCATGACCTGAGCCAAAGGCAGATGCTTAGCTGGCTGAGCCATCCAGGTGCTCATGTGTACTGTATATTCTTATATATAACCTAATTATTGAGTAATATGTTTTTAGAAGTGTCCAATTCTTTTTGAATCATTCTGTATAAGGAATAGTCCAGTCCAAAAGAGGCAGTGATGCCTGTGGGAAGGTAGGAGGGTTTCTCAGGGAACATGACCCTTGGACTGTTCCTTTTTTTTTAAAGATTTTATTTATTTGAGAGAGTGAGTAAGAGAGATAGAAAGAAAGAGAGAGAGAGCAAGGGGAGGAGCAGAAGGAGAGGGACAAGTAGACTCCAGGGTAAGCGTGGATCCCAGCGTGGGGTTCAATCCTATGACTCTGAGATCATGACCTGAGCCAAAATCAAGAGTCAGTTGCTCAACAGACTGAGCCACCCAGGCGCCCCCGGACTGCTTCTTGAAGGAGGAGTAGAAATCAGACTAGTGGAGCAAATACAGGAGGGCATTCCTGGCCAAGGGCAAACAATAAACGGAATTCCACGGAGGTACATCCGAAGAAGTGCAGGTATTTTGGTGTGGTCGAATGCACATAGATGAGCTGGAAGAGGAAGATGAAGGCTAATGGTATCCAAGTGAAAGCTGACAAATCCTGAATTGAGGCAGAGGCAGGGGGAAATGCCACAGTAGTGGCAGATGGACAGATGTTAGATATGAGGGACTTGCAGCAGGTTCTGGTTAGAAGGGCTCTGTAGTGCCCCACGCTCTTCACCTCTGGTTGAAGCCAGGATAGACTTGGCAATACTGCAGTGAACAGATTTAGGTGCATACTAGTATGACCTCACCTTAAACCCTTGTCAGTAAGATTCAGTGCAATTCAGTGTGTTAATCAGGAGAATGTACAGTCCATTCACAACACAGACCCAAGGCATGAATGGAATTTTTCAAAGGCAATAGAACTCCATACTAGGTAGCCTTCATGTGCTCATTCTGGAATGAAAAATTAATAACCTGAAATCATTCATTATCAGATTTGAGTAGAGAAAAGATGATTAAATCTCCAAGTGATAGAACTTGCTGATTTCTCAGGTTCAAAATGATTAAGATCATCTGGTCAAGGACATGAGAAGGACTCCTACCTTCCCAGAGGGAAAGTACCCCTCTGTGGCTGCCTGCCTGCCTGCTTGGCTGAGGATGTCTTTAGGGAGACTTGGAGACAAGGACCCCACCTGGCCACTCACCCTGATGTTTGCTCCACGTGGAGCACTGAGCATGGGGGTGCTTTTGACTTTAGTGTTGCTGCAATGCACCACAGCCTGGGTTCTGGGCCGTGCACTCACCATGTCTCACTTGAATGCCTTCTTTGCTTTTTTAAAAAGTAAAGTATAGGGACGCCTCGATGGCTCAGTCGGTTGAGCGTCGGACTCTTGGTTTTGGCTCAGGTCATGATCTCAGGGTCCTGGGATGGAGCCCTGTGTTAGGCTCTGTGCCTAGCGTGGAGTCTGCTTGACCCTCTCCTTCTACTTCTCCTTCTCTCTCTCTCAAATAAAAGAAATGAATAAAATCTTAAAAAAAAAGTAAAGTATAGCCAAAGCAAGTTGGGAACTGTATAACCACAGTGGCTGCAATTCTGAATACAAAAGAAAAAAAAATAGCAGAATGTCAAGAATGAAACTATTGAAAAGACTCACCCATACATCTTGATTTTCTTCTAGATTCTTCCCAATCTGTGTCAAGGATTTTTGTAAAGGCTCGAACACCTTGACTCTTTTATTCCATCAATTCCAACGAGATGTTTCACTCTGAAGGCGGGGTGATCCTCTGTGTTTACTGTTGTGAAGGAGGAGGGAAAGGCCTTTTTCACTGCGAGGCTCATTTGTAGGAACAGAGGAAAATAGCATCCCCTTCCTCATTTTCCAGAAGCTCTCTTTCTTATCTCCCCCAGGTGGGTCTGCTGACATCCCCTCCTCCCACAGACCCCACTCCCTCACTTTCCCTGTCAATGTCATCACGCTTGGATGTGTTATGATGACACCCTCCCTTCCCCACAGAGAAGTGGGGGCTTAGAAGAAAACACAGACATACCCGTATTAGTTTTCTGAGGCTGCTTTAGCAAAGTGCTACAGACTGGGTGGCTGACACAACAGACATTTCTTTTCTCACAGTTCTGGAGGCTTTGAGTCAGAGATCAAAGTGTGGGCAGAGCTGGTTTCTCCTGAGGCCTCTCCCCTTGGCTTGTGGAGGGCCATCTTCCTAATGTGTCTTCACATGGTTTTCCCTCCTATCTATCTGTGTCCAAATAGCCTCTTCTTATAAAGACACCAGTCCTATTGATGAAGGCCCACCCCTATGACCTCATTTTAACTTAATCACATCTTTTTAAAAAATCTTTTTGTTATGTTAATCACCATACATTACATCATTAGTTTTTGATGTAGTGTTCCATGATTCATTGTTTGTACATAACACCCAGTGCTCTATGCAGAATGTGCCCTCTTTAATACCCATCACCAGGCTAACCCATCCCCCCACCCCCTCCCCTCTAGAACCCTCAGTTTGTTTTTCACAGTCCATCGTCTCTCATGGTTCGTCTCCCCCTCCGATTTACTCCCCTTCCTTCTTCCCCTCCTGCTATCTTCTTTTTTTTTTCCTTAACATATATTGCATTATTTGTTTCAGAGGTACAGATCTGTGATTCAACAGTCTTGCACAATTCACAGCACTCACCATAGCACATACCCTCCCCAATGTCTATCACCCAGCCACCCCATCCCTCCCACCCCCCACCACTCAGCAACACTCAGTTTGTTTCCTGAGATTAAGAATTCCTCATATCAGTGAGGTCATATGATACATGTCTTTCTCTGATTGACTTATTTCACTCAGCATAACACCCTCCAGTTCCATCCACGTCGTTGCCAGTGGCAAGATCTCATTCCTTTTGATGGCTGCATAATATTCCACTGTGTATATATACCACCTCTTCTTTATCCATTCACCTGTCGATGGACATCTTGGCTCTTTCCACAGTGTGGCTATTGTGGACATTGCTGCTATAAACATTGGGGTGCACGTACCCCTTCGGATCCCTACATTTGTATCTTTGTGGTAAGTACCCAGTAGTGCAATTGCTGGATCGTAGGGTAGCTCTATCTTCAACTGTTTGAGGAACCTCCATACTGTTTTCCAGAGTGGCTGCACCAGCTTGCATTGCCACCAACAGTGTAGGACGGTTCCCCTTTCTCCACATCCCCGCCAACATCTGTCGTTTCCTGACTTGTTAATTTTAGCCATTCTGACGGGTGTGAGGTGGTATTTCATTGAGGTTTTGATTTGGATTTCCCTGATGCCGAGCGATGTGGAGCACTTTTTCATGTGTCTGTTGGCCATTTGGATGTCTTCTTTGGAAAAATGTCTGTTCATGTCTTCTGCCCATTTCTTCATTGGATTATTTGTTCTTTGGGTGTTGAGTTTGTTAAGTTCTTTATAGATTTTGGATACTAGCCCTTTATCTGATATGTCATTTGCAAATATTTTCTTCCATTATGTCGGTTGTCTTTTGATTTTGTGGACTGTTTTTTTGCTGTGCAAAAGCTTTTTATCTTGATGAAATCCCAATAGTTCATTTTTGCCCTTGCTTCCCTTGCCCTTGGCAATGTTTCTAGGACGAAGTTGCTGTGGCTGAGTTCGAAGAGGTTGCTGCCTGTGTTCTCCTTTAGGATTTTGATGAACTCCTGTCTCATGTTTAGGTCTTTCAACCATTTGGAGTCTATTTTTGTGTGTGGTGTAAGGAAATGGTCCATTTTCATTAATTTAATCACATCTCTAAAGGCCTTGCCTCCAAATACAGTCACATTCTGAGGTCCTGGGCTTAAGACCTCAACGCATGAATTTTAAGGGGACTCTTATTTCCTCCCTCTCTCTCAGGCTTCTATTGATAGAAGGCTTGGAGCTGGTCCTTTGGGAGAGTTCCTTGGCCTTCACTTTACCTTTGAGTCTCAGCCAATGGCTGTGCTTCTTTCAGCCAATCACTGTGTTCTACCAGGTCAGCAGTCTCCCTTGGACTGAGTTTTCATCCAATGGTCTTGTCTGGGATGGAAGTTTCTCTTCCGAGATGCCAACCCTTTTGACAGGTCTTTGGTGCCCAATTAATGCTCACTGTTCCCTTTTCTGGATTTGTCCCTGCATTCCCAGTCTCCTGGAGTCCCAGGCTTTAGCTTCCCATGGCCAAGTGTTCCAAAATAGCAGATCCCATCCAGTACCCCCTCACTGGTGGCCTTGGTTTCCTGGGAATTCTGTTAAGCCCACTCAACCAACTGAATGCTCTTGGCCAAATCATTTTGTAAAGGGCTGGGGCTCTAGATCTACAGAAATCTTCTTCAGAGGTTAATGTCTGTGGAAGATAAAGTCTCCCCACTCCCCCGCCTCTTTCCTTAACTCAGGGAGTAGATACTATACTTTTGCTATCAGGATCTTAGGTCTAAGATGTAGGATGAAAGCTCAGAAATGTGTGTGTGTGTGTGTGTGTGTGTGTGTGTGTGTGTGTGTGTATGAACAAAAGATGCATTTCAGTGGGAACTTGTCCTCTGTTTTTCTGCTTCATTATATCCTCTCTGCTGTCCTTTGCTAAAGAAGTGAGATAACTCTAGCATGCATCTCCCAGTTGGTGAAGAAGAATGCATGGATGGCTTCCTACTCATGTCGGTCTCACATTCTAGAGCTTTCTGGCAATTTGAAGAAGAGAAAATAACACAGAAGGGGTTATATGGGTTAGGCCAGTTCACTTCACCTTGGTGCTCTTCAATCTCCTCATCTGTAATGAGAGTTAGTTAATGCTTACTTTCCCCAAGTTGTTTCAAGCTCTGAATACTGTGAGTGAAAATCTCTGTAAACCATGGAGGACTGTAACAAGTCAGAGTTTTCAAAAATGTATATTTATGATTGAAACAACTGTCACCATATGGTGTGGGAAGAAAGAAAGGGTTGAAAGGGAAACACTGAATTATTAGCCCCAGGAATTTTTAGCTTTGCGAGAAACACGCATTAAGAATCACAAGGGCAGACAGATTTAATCAGGAGTCCCTACAAAACCAATCAAGATCAAATGAACTGTAATTACAGTAATCAGTTCGTGAACTTTAATGCCACGTTCCTAATTTCAAATATTATGAAGTCCTGTATAGTGAATAATCTGTCATTGCAAAGATAATAAAATTTTCATGTCTGATGGGATACATTCTGTTTGACTGAAAATTTGTCATTCTTTTCATCAGAAGCCTCATTAGGGTCACTATTTTTATAATTTTAATTAAAGTGAATGAATCCTATGAATATATCTATCATCTCCCTCTCTGTCTCTTTTCTCTCTCCATCTCTTTATTTATTCACATATGCTTAAAATAATAGATTTAATATAACTCGTTATACTTATACGACTCCCCTTCAAATTTCACCTTAAAAGTTATTTTCTCCAAGAAGTCCTCCCTGGCCCCCATTAAATCAGGCTCTCTGATTATAAAACCCCACAGTGGGCCAAAGTCTTTCTCTGCAGTGTGTCCCAATCTGTAGTTTGATCTTTACTTTTGTGGTTATGTGTTTAGTGTTTGTGCTTCATGGTCCAGACTGGAAAACTCAGGAGGGAAGACAGAGTGACTGTGTCATCCACATGGCCCAGGGTGCAAATTTTAGATCCAATCAACCCCACTCCCTGTGGCCTATGAGGTGCTTTGTGGATTGATGTCTATTTCCCATGCCATCTCTTTTTCTGTTTTTCAAAATCCCCAGCATATTTCTATTCCTGGCCTGTTATACTTGAAGTTTTCTCTGCCCTGAATCTCTCTTCCTCCAGATTTTGCCTGGCTGTCTTCCATGCAAAATGTCATCCAAATGTCACTCTCTTAGCAAGACATTCTCCGATCTCACACATCAAAACTAGAGATGTGCTCCTCTGCATGCATTCTTAATCTTATTTCCTTCTTTTTTTTCTTTTGTGCACTTGCCACTGTATGAATTATCTTTCTTACATACATATCTATGTTCTTATATGTATTTTTGTGTATTTATTACCTGTGTTCCTTCTAAGATATAAGATCTCTGAATGCAAAGCTCTATTTGATTTATTTCTGAATCACTAGGGCCTAAAATGATGCTTGATCTTAGTAAATACACAAATACCTGTTGTATGGATAAATACATGATCAGTAGGTGTTCGAAGGTATATTTTGGATGAGTGAAATGATCAATCAGTAAGTGAATTTTATTATAACAAACTTATGCAGATAAGCTTTTTAGAAAAAATTACAACCCATGCTTTGTCATTCCATTAAAAATAGGGTTCTGTTAGAAACTAATTTGCCTCTGGATGTTAACTTGTAAAACCAAACAAGACTTCTCAACTAGATGTGAATTCCATTTAGAAGTAGGTGAAAGGTATTGATGCCACTGGGCCCAGGTGTTCCTCAGTTCCTTTTGGTTCCTGGCCATGCATGAGGTTGACATGGCTCCCAATTTCCTAACTGGAATCTGTCTTCAGAGTTCTGTCCTTGAGAAAAGTCTACTCTGAGCCACAGTCCACAGGAGTCTCCACACATAGCTTATTTGTGAGGAGAAACAAGGATTAAAATCAATGCCTTTGAGGAATGCATGGGTGGCTTAGTCGGTTAAGCATCTGACGCTTAATTTTGGCTCAGGCATCGATCTCAGGGTCGTGAGATGGAGCCTTGTGTTGGGCTCTGTGCTCAACGCAGAGTCTGCTTGTCCCTCTCCCCCACCCTCTCTCTCTCAAATAAATAAATAAAATCTTTAAAAAAAATCAATGCCTTTGGGGCCAGATAATTGTTCCAAATGGATTCATTGTGAATCCAGGTTTCATGTTAACGCTGAGCTTTGCCCTTTGCATTCTCTTTTCTTTGATTATCTGGCGCCACTTGGTCTTTAGCTGAAGAGATGGTCCTACCTAGACTCTGGGGCAAATCCTCTGGAAGGTGTGGACATTTACACTGCTTTAGCTCATCACTCCAGACCCCAGAAGTAAGTTATATTTTCCACTATATTTCTTGACTTTGAGGTCTAGTCTGGTTATAGGATCTTCAAGGATTCCATTACTTTCCTGTGATTATTGTTGACAATTCACCACTTGACCCCATGGAAACTTCCTGAAGCCATTGCTTTGCTAGTAGCCTTTCTTGATATTCTTCCTGCAGGGCGTGCATCTCTTGTTCCACAGTTGTCTTTGTTTATCCCATAACAGCACTTCCACAGTAATTTTTTTTATTGCCAGTCATTTAAAATTTCCTTAATTTGGGTGCTATTTTATTAGCAGTAATATACATATATTACCCTTTTAGTAATCTTGCTAAAATTATTTAATATGAATTAAATTTCTATATTCATTTTATAGGCTATAACTGTCATGGATTGGAATTCAATGCCTCTTTCTTTTTCTCTTTCTTTCTTTCTTTCCTTCTTTCCTTTCCTTTCTTTCTTTCTTTCTTTCTTTCTTTCTTTCTTTCTTTCTTTCTTTCTTTCTTTCTTTCTTTCTTCTTCCTTCCTTTCTTTCTTTCCTTTCTTTCTTCTTTCTCTAACAGCAGCTTTATTGAGATGCTATTCTGTGTAGTAAGAAATTTGTCCTCTCCTAAAGAGAAGTCTGAATTTTGTCCTGGGAATTCTGGCAGGTAATTTAGAATCTCTTTTAATTTCCCCAAGGGTAAGAGTATCTTTGTTAATCAAGGTAGGTCACTTGGATCACATATGGTAGTTTATGCTAAGGGAGATGCTAAGTTATGCTAAGGAGATGACACTTGGTCATGCCAGAAGGACCAACCAAGTGAGAAGAGGATTGGGGCTTTGAATTACCTGATATCATCAGCCCGACCTTTGGGCAAGGAAGAAGGCCTGGAAATTGACTACAACCATGTGGACCATGATTCAGTAAATCATGCCTACACAGTGAAGCTTCAACAGAAGGTCTGGACTCTAAAGCTGGGTGACCTTCCTTGACTGGCAATACTTCATGTACATTGTAATATATTGGTGTTGGGAAGATAACACATCACTGAGGATGGTAGAAAGTTCACTTTTGGAAATCTTTCAGACTGCTTCTTTATTTTTTTTTAAGATTTATTTATTTACTTTAGAAAGAGAGAGTGGGGGGAGGGGCAGATGCAGAGGAAGAGATCAAATCCTCAAGCAGATTCCCTACTGAGTGCAGAACCTGACCTGGGGCTCAATCCCAGGATCCTGGATCATGACCTTGAGCTGAAGTCACACATTTAACTGACTGAGCCACCCAGGCATCCCTGTATTTGCATTGCTTTAATGGCTATTGACATTAAGTATCTTTTTGTATGTTTATTGGCCATGTGTATATCTTGTTTGGAGAAATGGTTATTCAAATCTTTACCCATTTTTAGTACAGTATTTGTCTTTCTGTTGTTGAGTTGTAGGAGTTCTTTATATATTCTAGGTACAAATCCCTTATCAGATATAAAATTTGCAAATATATTCTTACATGTAGCCTCCCATTTTGTAGGTTGTATTTTTACTTTCTCATGGTGTTCATTAAAGTATAATTTTTAAAAATAGGATGAAATCCATTATTTTACATATAAAATATATGTTCATATATATTATGTTAGTATGTAACATACATAGTTATACATAAATATATATAAACATATATGATTTTATGTGCTTTATAAATTTTATAATTTATAATATATAATCTATATGTAGTTATTGTGGTTGCTTGGCCTTTTGGTGTCCTTTCTAAGAATTCATTACCTAAGCCGAGATCATGAAGATATGCTCCTATGTTTTCTTCTAAGAGTCCTACGTTTTTAGGTATGACATTTATATCTATGATCCATTTTGTATTAATTTTTCTATGGGGGGAGGTGTGAGTTAGGGGTTCAACACCATTCTTTTACACATAGATATCTAGCTCTTCTT